>NW_022901062.1:0-10020 GCF_012274545.1 Fukomys damarensis | reverse complement strand
TTCTCCCTGAGTGGCTATGCACTTCTCATTTGTCTACTTGATGCAGCCTGAACTGAGGGTGTGATCACTCTGTGGCTAAATGGTCTTCACGGGATCTCTCTGTCCTGGCAGCGGTGAGGGAAGGCTCTCTGCATGGCTAGCCACTACTCTCCCAAACTCTATATAACTTTTTGGGCAAAGGGAGGATCTCTGCATTCTTAACCATTCCTAAACTGTCCACTGGGTGCAGCCCAGGGCCAAGGAAAGCACACTGATTGGCTGACCAGTCTTCAAGGGACTTCTGGATGGCTGGCAGGGTGAGGACATGCTGACTGCATTGCTATCCAATCCATAACCATCCGCCAGAGTCAAGCAAGGCAGAATGTGCTGAATGTGTGCCTAACCAGTCATCAAAGATCCTCTAAATGCAGCACAATAGTAGAGGGCTCTCTGCACTGTTACCAGGTCCTCACTGGTCTGTGGAAGACAAAACAGTGGGAATGCAGGCTCACTGCATGGCTATCCATTGTATATTTGTCTGCTGGTAGCTATCTGCGGCAAGGTGGGCTGACTGCATGGCTATGCCCTGCTCATTTCTCCACAGGTTGTAGTCTGAGGTGAGGGCATGCTGACTGACTGATTAACCATTCCTTTTCAGATGGCTGGCATTAGGCTGGGGTGAGGTTGAACACACTGCAGGACCAATTGGATCTAAATGTTCTGCTGGAGGTAGCCTGGGATGACTGTGAGATCACTGCATGATTATCTGCTGCTCATAGTTCTGCTGGATGAAGGATGAGCTGAGATCATTCTTACTATGTGACCAACAGGTAGAAAATTGTTCGCCGCATGATGGCCAGTATGAGTGTGTGTCTTTGAGTTGTTAAATGGTCCTCATCCATCCACTTGATGAAGGCCAAGGGGCTGGCAAGCTCACTGCCTGGCTAACCAGTACTCAAGTTTCTGCTGCATGCAGGCAGGTATGATTGGGGCATTTCTGTAGTGCTAAGCAGAACACACCAGTCTGCCTATTTGCACCCTGGAATGAGGCCTTGCTCACTGCATGATTCAGTGGTTTTCATGGTTGCCCTGTTTCTTGGCTGTGGCAAAGGCAGGCTCAGTGCATTTCTTACCACTACTTTCAAGACCTCTGTATGATTGTTTATTCTAGTGCGGGTTCACTGCATGGCTAAACTGTCTGAAATGGTCCACTCTATGTAGTCCAGGTCAGGATGAGCTCAGTGAGTGGCTGACCAGCCTTCTCAAGCCTACTGTTTGTTTGCTGGGGTGAGAGCAGTCTCATATGATGGCTAACCAGTCTGAAACCATATCCCAGAATGTAGCCAGGAGTGGGCAATCTGCATGGCTAAAGAGTCCTCAAAGTTCTGCTACTTAAAGAATGATATGAGTGAGGGCTATCTGTGCTGTTAAACCATGTTAGTCATTTTGCAGGAGGCAGGTAGTGGGAATGCAGGCTCACAGTGTGGCAACCATTGCTCAATTGTCTGCTTATTGCTGGCTGGGGTGATGGCAGGCTCAATGCATGGATATGCCCTGCTCATTTTTCCACAGGTTGCAGTCTGAAGTGAGGGTGGGCTGAATGACTCGATAACCATTCCTTTTCAGATATCTGGATGCAGGCTGGGGTGAACATGAGCATATGGCATGACAAATTGGTCCTAAGTGGTCTACTGGATGTAGCCTGGTATGAGTGTGAATTCACTGCATGGTTATGTGCAGCTCAAATTTCCACTGGATGAAGGACAAAGCCAGGTGGTTCTCAGTATGTGACCAACAGGTACTAAATGTTTTATGGCATGCAACCAGTATGAATGCAGTTCACTGAGTTGCAAACTGGTCCTCACCCATCCACTGATTGCCGTCCAGGGGGCTGGTGAGCTCAGTGTGTGGTTAATTGGTCCTCACAGTTCTGCTGGGTGCAATATGGTAAGAGTCTGACCTGTCTGCAATGCTATGTAGAGCAAAACGGTCCACATGGTTTACCCCGGGATGAGGGCAGGCTCACTGCATGGCTCACCACTTTTCATGGTTGCATGGCTCCTGGCTGTGGCAAGGTCAGCCTCACTGCATATCTTATGACTACTTTCCAGACCTCTGTAGGATTGTTTGTTTGAGTGTGTGTTCCCTGAATGCCTAACCAGTCTTCAATGTTCCACTGTATGGAAGCCAGGTCTGTGTGATGTCATTGTGTGTCTGACTGGCCTTCTCAAGCCCACTGCTTGTGTGCTGGCTTGAGAACAGTCTTCCTGCGTTGCAAAATATTCTACAACTTTATTCCTTGATGCAGCAGCAGTTAGGGCCAGCTCTCTGTGTTTATAACTAGGTCACAAAATTTGTTACATGCAGAAAGGTACGAGTGATGGCTCTCCCAGCTGTGAAGGGGTCTCAGTCATTCTGCTGGAGGCAGCTAAGATTGAATGCAGGCTCCCTGAATGTTTATTGGCTGCTCCAAACTTCTGCTCAGCATGCTATGGAAGGAATTCACATGCCAGACAATTAGAGTGTGAGAGGTAAGGAGAGGGCAGTGACTTTTTTGAAGGTAGGATGGACTGTGATTTTCCACTGACCTGAACATTGCTGCCTCGATGTAATAGGTAGTGATTGGCCATTGAATAGTGTTAGAGCTAGATTTAGGGGATGGAATGGTCTCTGCATTGGGCTCCATGTGTAGTGTAGTGTGTGTTTGAGGGTGACTGTGGGTGTTAATTTGACCTTCAGTGTTAGGAAAGATGTAGGAATAGAAATCCCTCCTCGAGGGTCAGGGTTAGTGTTGGCGTTAGGAGTAGCATTCGGGTGAGTTATAGGCTTGGAGTTTCCGTACCTGGGTATTGGACTGTGGGATTCCTAGTTAGTAGTAGCATGCAACTTCACCTTAGGCTTACCCACAGTGATGGATTTCAAGTACCGCCCTATGGGAACTTTGGAATCAGGTTGTGGGTTAGGGTTAGGATTATGATTGGTGAGCCTGATACAGAAGCAATTCACATACCAGATAGTTTGCATGTGAGAGGGAAGGAGAGGGCATTGCCTTCTATGAAGGTGGGATGTACTGTGTCTTTCCAAGGACATGAACATTGCACCCTAGATGTAATGGGTAGTGACTTGCAGGTGAGTAGGGTTGGAGTTGGATTTAGGGGTTGAATAGGCTCCCCATTATATGCCCTATGTAGTGTAGCATGAGATTTCTCCTTGGTGCAGCCACAGTACTGGATTTCAAGTTCCACCCTGTGGGTACTTAGGAATGAGGTTGTGGGATAGGGTTAGGGTTAGGATTGGTGAGCATTACATGGAGGGAATTCACATACCAGATTGTTTGCGTGTGAGTGGGAAGGGGAGGGCGGTGCTGTTTTCGAAGGTGGGATGTAATGTGTATTTTCAAGGACCTGAATATTGAACCCTAGATATAATGGGTAGTGACTTGCCAGCAAGTAGGGTGGGAGCTAGATTTATGGGACGAATAGGGTCCCATTTAACTCCCTGTGTGTTGCAGTGTGTGTTAGAGGGTGACTGTTGGTGTTCATTTGACATTTTGTGTTAGGAATGATGTAGGAATGTAAGCCCCTCCTCAAGGGGCAGGGTTAGTGTTGGTGTTAGAGGAAGGACTCCTGTGAGTGATAGGCTTGGAATTTCTCTACATGGGTATTGGGATGTGAGTTTACTAGTTAGTAGCAGCATGAGATTTCACATTAAGCTTACCCACAGTGCTGGATTTCAAGTACCGCCCTATGGGAACTTAGGAATCAGGTGGTGGGTTAGGGTTAGGTTTAGGATTGGTGAGGCTGATACAGAAGGAATTCATGTACTAGAAAGTTTGCATGTGAGAGTGAAGGAGAGGGCAGTGCCTTTTATGAAATTGGGATGTACTGTGTGTTTCCATGGACCTGAACATTGCACACCAGATATAATGGGTAGTGACTGGGCAGAGACTAGGTTTGGAGCTATATTTCAGGAATAAATAGGATTCCCATTTCATTCCCTGTGTAGGGTAGCATGAGATTTCACCTTGGTATAGCTACAGTGCTGGATTTCAAAATAAACCCTGTGAGTACGTAGGTAGCCAGTTGTGGCATAGGGTTAGGGTTAGTATTGGTAAGCATGATAAGGAGGGAATTCAAATTGCAGATACTTTGCATGTGAGAGGGAAGGGGAGGGCAGTGTCTTTCACGAAGGTGGGATGTACTGTGTATTTCCAAGGATGTGAACAATGCACCGTAGTTACAATGGGTAGTGCCTGGCCAAAGAGTAAGGTTAGAGCTGGATGAAGGGGACGGGACAAGCTCCCCATTCCACTCCCTGTGTCGTGTCCTCTACATTTCAGGGGGCTGGGGGCTCCTCTTCATTTGACCTTCAGTGTTTGGAATGACGTAGGAAGGTAAGTCCCTCCTCCGGGGTCAGACGGAGAGTTAGGGTTACGATGAAGATTCCAGTGAGTGATAGCCGCTCATTTGACCTTCAGTGTTTGGAATGACGTAGGAAGGTAAGTCCCTCCTCCGGGGTCAGACGGAGAGTTAGGGTTACGATGAAGATTCCAGTGAGTGATAGCCGCGGAATTTCTGTACCTGGGTATTGCGGTGTGGCTTTCCTAGTTAGTATCAGCATGAGATTTCACCTTAGGCTCAGCCACAGTGGAGGATTTCGAGGGCTTCCCGCTGAGAAGGTAGGAATCAGGTTGTGGGTTAGGGTTAGGGCTAGGACAGGTGAGCATGACATGGAAGGAATTCACACAGCAGACAATTTGGGCGGGAGAGGTAAGGTGAGAATAGTGACTTTTGTGAAACTAGGATGTACTGTGGTTGTCCCTCGGACCGGAGCCTTGACGCCTTAGTAGAAAAGGTAGTGATTGGCCATCGAGTAGTGTTTGAGGTACATTTAGGGGATGGAATGGATTCCCCATTTGACTCCCGGAGTGGTGCAATGTGTGACGGAAGGTAAGACGTCATGTTCATTGGAATCTGAGTTTTAGAAATGATGTAGGAATGTAAGTCCCTCCTCTTGGGTCAGTGTTCCCATTAGTGTTGGGGATAGGATTCCGGTGAGTGACAGGCTGGCTGCTTCTCTTCCTGGCTATTGGCGTGTGGGTTTCCTAGTTAGTAGCGGAATGAGATTTCGCCTTAGGCTCAGCGACAGTGCCGGATTTCAAGGACCGCCTTCTGGGAATTTAGGAATTAAGTGGTGGCTTAGGGTCAGGGTTAGGGTTGGTGAGCGTGATCCAGAAGGAATTCGCCTACTGGGTAGTTTGCGTGTCAGCGGGAAGGAGAGGGCAGTGTCTTTCATGAAGGTGGGATGCACTGGTTATTTCCAAGGACCTGAACATTGCACTGTAGTTGTAATGGGTAGAGCCAGGCCAGCAAGTAGGGTTAGAGCTCAATGAAGGGGACGAGACAGGCTTCCCGATCCACTCCCTGTGTCGTGTCATATACATTTCAAGGGGCGGGGGGCTCCTGTTCATTTGACCATCAGTGTTCGGAATGATGTAGGAAGGTAAGTCCCTCCCCCCAGGGTCAGGCTGAGGGTGAGGGTTAGGATTAGGATTCCAGTGAGTGACAGCCTTGGAATTGATTTACCTGGGTATCGGTGTGCAGCTTTCCTAGTTAGTATCAGCATGAGATTTCACCTTAGCCTCAGCTACAGTGGAGGATGTAGAGAACCGCCCTCTGGGAAGGTAGGAATCAGATTGTGGGTTAGGGTTAAGGTTAGGACAGATGAGCATGACACGGAAGGAACTCACACAGCAGACAATTTGGGCCTGAGAGGTAAGGTGAGGGCAGTGACTTTTGTGAAGGTAGGATGTGCTGTGGTTTTCCTTTGGACGGGAGCCTTGCCAATTTCATAGAATCGGGAGTGATGAGCCATTGCGCAGTGTTAAAGCTACACATACGGGATGGAATGGATTCCCAATTTGACTCCATGTGCAGAGTAGTGTGTGACGGAGGGTAAGGATTCGTGTTCATTGGACCCTGAGTTTTAGGAATGAGGTGGGAATGTAAGTCCATCCTCGAGGCTCAGGGATAGGGTTAGGGTTAGGCGGAGGATTCTGGAGAAGGATAGCTTTGGAATTTCGCTACCTGGGTATCAGGCTGTGGGTTTCCTAGTTAGTGTAAGGATGAGATGGCACCTGAGGCTTAAGCACATGGGAGGATTTCAAGTGCCACCACACGGCAAACGAGGAATGAGGCTGTGGGCTAGGGTCAGGGTTAGGATTGGTGAACATGACCCGGAAAGAATTCACCTTCCAGGTAGTTTGCCTGTGCGAGGGAAGATGAGGGAAGCACCTTTCTTGAAGGTGGGGTTGAATGTGTGTTTCCCAGGACCTGCCCATGGAGGCCTCGCTATAATGGGCAGTGACTGGCCAGCGAGGAGGGTTAGCCCTCGATTTAGGGGACGGAATAGGCCCCCCATTTTCCTTCCTGAGTAGTGTTCAGAGTGTCGGACAGTGGGTGTTGGTGTTAGTTGGAAGTCCTGGGTGAGGAATGATGTAACAGTAGAAATACCTCCTCTCGGGTCAGGGCTCCTGTTAGCGCTGGGGATAGACAGGATTCCGGTGGGTGATACGCTGGCAGTTTCCCTCCCTGGATATTGGCGTGTGGGTGCCCTAGTTAGTAGCTGCATGAGATTTCGCATTAGGCTCAGCCACAGTGCCGGATATCAAGGACAGCCTTCTGGGAGCTTAGGAATCAGGTGCTGGCTTAGGGTTAGGGTTAGGGTTGCTGAGCATGATCCAGAAGGAATTCACTTCCTGTGCAGTTTGTGCTTCAGCCAGAAGGTGAGGGCAGTGTCTTTCACCAAGGTGGGATGCAGTGGGTATTTCCAAGGACCTGCACATCGCTCCGCAGTTCTAGTGGGTAGTGCCGGGCCAACAAGTAGGGTGAAAGCTCGATGATGGGAACGGGACAGGCTCCCCATTCCACTCCTCGCATCACCTTGTCTACATTTCAGCGGGCGAGGGGCCCCTGATCGTATGACCTTCAGTGTTCAGAATGATGTAGGAAGGTAAGTCCCTCCCCCCGGGGTCAGGCTGAGGGTGAGGGTTAGGATGAGGATTCCCGTGAGTGACAGCCTCGAAGTTTCCACACCTGGGTATCAGTGTGCAGCTTTCCTAGTGAGTATCAGCATGAGATTTCACCTTAGGCTCAGCCACAGTGCAGGAGGTCGAGGACCGCCCTCGGGGAAGGGAGGAATCAGGAGGTGGGTTAGGGTTAGGGTTAGGACAGGGGAGCACGACACGAAAGGAATTCACACAGCAGACAATTTGGGCGTGAGAGGTAAGGTGAGGGCAGTGAGTTTTGTGAAGCTCTGATGTGCCGTGGTTTTCCCTCGGACCGGAGCCTTGCCCCCTGGACAGAATCGGGAGGGAGCGGCCATCGCCTAGCGTTAGAGCTACATTTAGGGGCTGGAACGGATTCCCCTTTGGACTCCCCGTGTAGTGTAGTGTGTGACGGAGGGTAAGGCTTCGTATTCACTGGACCCTGAGTTTTAGGAATGATGTAGGAATGTAAGTCCCTCCTTGAGGCTCAGGCATAGGTTTAGGGTTAGGCAGAGGATTCCGGAGAAGGATAGCTTTGGGATTTCGCTGCTTGGGCGACGGGCTGTGGGTTTCCTAGTTAGTGTCAGCCTGAGAGGGCACCTGAGGCTTAAGCACAGAGGAGGATTTCAAGTGCCGCCCCACGGCAACCGAGGAATCAGGCTGTGGGCTAGGGTTAGGGATAGGATTGGTGAGCATGACCCGGAAGGAATTCACCTTTCAGGTAGTTTGCCTGTGCGAGCGAAGGTGAGGGAAGCGCCTTTCACGAAGGTGGGATGCACTGGGTGTTTCCAAGGATCCGCTCCTCCCACGGCAGTGCCAGTGGGTAGTGCCGGGCCAGCGAGTAGGGTGAGAGCTCGATGATGGGGATGGGACAGGCTCCCCACTCCACTCCCCGCGTCGCGTCGTCTACATTGGAGGGGGCGGTGGGCCCCTGTTCATGTGACCTTCAGTGTTCGGAATGACGTAGGAAGGTAAGTCCCTCCCCCCGGGGGTAGGGGGAGAGTGAGGGTTAGGATGAGGATTCAGGTGAGTGACAGCCTCGCAGTTTCTGCACCTGGGTATCAGTGTGCGGCTTTCCTAGTGAGTATCAGCATGAGACTTCACTTTAGGCTCAGCCACAGTGTGGAGGAGGTCGAGAACCGCCCTCGGGGAAGGTAGGAATCAGGTGGTGGGTTAGGGTTAGGGTTAGGACAGGGGAGCACGACACGGAAGGAATTCACACAGCAGACAATTTGGGCGTGAGAGGTAAGGTGAGGGCAGTGACTTTTGTGAAGCTCGGATGTGCCGTGGTTTTCCCTCGGAACGGAGCCTTGCCGCCTGGACAGAATCAGGGACGAGGGGCCATTGCCTAGCGTTAGAGCCACAT
Organism: Fukomys damarensis; assembly: GCF_012274545.1. Classification (NCBI taxonomy): domain Eukaryota; kingdom Metazoa; phylum Chordata; class Mammalia; order Rodentia; family Bathyergidae; genus Fukomys; species Fukomys damarensis. The sequence continues at coordinate 1,630 of NW_022901062.1, read as the reverse complement.
TTAGGGGCTGGACCGGATTCCCCGTTGGACTCCCCGTGCAGTGTAGTGTGTGACGGAGGGTAAGGCTTCGTGTTCATTGGCCCCTGAATTTTATGAATGATGTAGGAATGTAAGTCCCTCCTCGAGGCTCAGGGATAGGGTTAGGGTTAGGCGGAGGACTCCGGAGAAGGATAGCTTTGGGGTTTCGCTGCCTGGGTGTCAGGCTGTGGGTTTCCTAGTTAGTGTCAGCCTGAGAGGGCACCTGAGGCTTAAGCACAGGGGAGGATTTCACGTGCCGCCACAGGGCAACCGAGGAATCAGGCTGTGGGCTAGGGTTAGGGATAGGATTGGTGAGCATGACCCGGACGGAATTCACCTTCCAGGTAGTCTGCCTGTGCGAGGGAAGGTGAGGGCAGCGCCTTTCTTGAAGGTGGGGTCGAATGTGCATATCCCGGGACCTGCCCATGGAGGCCTGGCTATAGTGGGCAGCGACTGGCCAGTGAAGAGGGTTAGCGCTCGATGTGCGGGATGGAATAGGCCCCCCGCTTTGATCCCTGAGTAGTGTCCTGAGCGTTGGACCCTGGGGGTCGGTGTTAGTTGGACGTCCAGGCTGAGGAATGACGTAGGAGTAGAAGTCCCTCCTCTCGGGTCAGGGCTTCTGTTGGTGCTGGGGATTGACAGGACTCTGGTGGGTGATAGGCTTGCAGTTTCTCTCCCTGGCTATTGGGGTGTGGGTTCCCTAGGTGGTAGCGGCATGAGATTGCGCCTTAGGCTCAGCCCCAGTGCCGGATTTCAAGGACCGCCTGCTGGGAGCGCAGGAAGCAGGTGGTGGCTTAGGGTTAGGGTTAGGGTTGGTGAGCGTGCTCCGGAAGGAAGTCGCCTACTGGGTAGTTTGCCTGTGAGAGGGAAGGTGAGGGCAGCGCCTTTCACGAAGGTGGGATGCACTGGGTGTTTCCAAGGACCCGTGCCTCGCACGGCAGTGCCAATGGGTAGTGCCGGGCCAGCGAGTAGGGTGAGACCTCGATGATGGGGACGGGACAGGCTCCGCACTCCACTACCCGCAACGCGTCGTCTACGGTTTAGGGGGCGGGGGGCCCCTGTTCATGTGACCTTCAGTGTTCGGAATGACGTAGGAAGGTAAGTCCCTCCCCCGGGCGTCAGGCGGAGGGTGAGGGTTAGGATGAGGATTCCGGTGAATGACAGCCTCGCAGTTTCTGCACCTGAGTATCGGTGTGTGGTTTTCCTAGTTAGTATCAGCATGAGACTTCACCTTAGGCTCAGCCACAGTGGAGGAGGTCGAGGACCGCCCTCGGGGAAGGTAGGAATCAGGTGGTGGATTAGGGTTAGGGTTAGGACAGGGGAGCACGACACAGAAGGAATTCACACAGCAGACAATTTGGGCGTGAGAGGTAAGGTGAGGGCAGTGACTTTTGTGAAGCTCGGATGTGCCCTGGTTTTCCCTCGGAGTGGAGCCTTGCCGCCTGGACAGAATCGGGAGGGAGGGGCCATCGCCTAGCGTTAGAGCCACATTTAGGGGCTGGACCTTTATCCCCGTTGGACTCCCCGTGCAGTGTAGTGTGTGTCGGAGGGTAAGGCTTCGTGTTCATTGGCCCCTGAGTTTTCGGAATGATGTAGGAATGTAAGACCCTCC
>NW_022901061.1:0-204 GCF_012274545.1 Fukomys damarensis | reverse complement strand
GTGCAGGAACAGTGGGTCAGAGCAAAAAGCCCAGTCATGTACAAGTAATAGGGACCCACATCCGTAAGTAACTTAACACAATAATAAAACCAAATAAGCTCAATTGCATTCACATTTTAACTGTGACTCAGCAATTTTAATCCTTTTTAGTGATAAAATAGTCTTCCTTGCTGGAGTGAAATACCCCTACCTTGTCCTATTATC
>NW_022901060.1:0-302 GCF_012274545.1 Fukomys damarensis | reverse complement strand
TTCGGTATTCGATTGATAGGACTTCAAGCAATTACGGCTGGGCGAGGCTGTGTGCTTTGCGCAAGTGTTTGCGCGTAGCCTGATGGGAATTGTAGTTCCAGTGGCGAGGCTGCGCGTTACTGCTTACCCAGGGTTTGGAAACCAATGTGCAAATTCTGGGAGAAATTGCTGGGTGGCCCCGCCCTCCTCACTGCCGAAGAGAATTCCAGAGTAGGCTGGCCAGGCCGCCAACCCTCAGAGATGCTACCCGCGATGCTGCTGCTGTGGATATCGCTGATCACAGCCTGGGCGAGGGCTGCGCC
>NW_022901059.1:0-258 GCF_012274545.1 Fukomys damarensis | reverse complement strand
CTCCTCTTCTCCCAAACTGCCCCCAACACATTGTAGGGACGAGGGAAAACTGGAGATCGTCACAGCAGGAAGAGGATGGTTTGGTAAGGAAGAGCTCCAGCTCCGGAGATATTTTTAATGGGGGAAGAGGAGAAAGACGCTGGTGCTTCCACCCAGTAGGAATAAGACAGAGATCTCCCCATCCCCCCCCCCAACGCGCCTGGAAATCCCTGCGCCACCTCTTTCTTGGCCTTTTCTTGCCTCCCCCTTTCCAAGGTC
>NW_022901058.1:0-220 GCF_012274545.1 Fukomys damarensis | reverse complement strand
TATGGATCAAGCTGAAAGGCGCCTTCTCGCCGGCAATCATTTTCCATCATTTTCTGAAACAGTTAGTGTTTCTGTCCATCTCGGGTGTTCTGCTTGCCACGTAGTCAAGATCAGATTGGTTCAAATAACGTGAAGAATGACAAACTGCTGTGTTAACGTGGGCCTCATATTGTGTGCCGCTTGATCTTCCCCCGAATCTTCCTGGTGGGATCACCTAGAG
>NW_022901057.1:0-223 GCF_012274545.1 Fukomys damarensis | reverse complement strand
CATGACAGGTCTTGGTTCTCATTTTTTTCCCTTGTCCCTGCCCTCCCTTCATCCCCTCCTCCCATCTCCATTTACAAACATTTTATTTCCATTTTTTCATTTTCTCCTATTTTTTCCTTTCCCTTATTGGAAAATGTAGTTTTTCTAAGAAATATTTTATACAGATAAAAATATTTATACTTGAAGTTTTTCTGACCAAAGTGAGTGATTAATAGAATTATTT
>NW_022901056.1:0-370 GCF_012274545.1 Fukomys damarensis | reverse complement strand
AGAGAAGCTGGCACCAGTATCCAGTAAGAAAGAAATGGTCCTACCTGCCACAGTTAAGGTTACTCTGGGCTCCTGGGCGGTGATCCGCGTTGGACCAGGTGTGCCAGGGCCTCTTCATAGTCCCTCAGTTGTTGCTAGATCTATCAGGTCCGCAGGTTGGGGAGCTGTGGGGCTGATGATCGAATGATGGTTGGACTCCAAGGGACAGTCTATACCCCAATGTCCCCTCTGGTGACATTTGGTACAGGGCTTAGTTGACACCTTGGGATTAGGACAGTCCTTTGCCCAGTGGCCTTCCTGATTACAACTGTAACAGGGGCCTGGTGGTTGGGAGCCCTTTTGTAGGGTTTTTCTTCCCTGTGGCACAGGT
>NW_022901055.1:0-226 GCF_012274545.1 Fukomys damarensis | reverse complement strand
AGCTAACGGGACTGCCGTTAGGTGCCCACAGCACCAGGGTCAGGTGCCAAACACACCTGGAAGCCAGGAATCCATGCAGTGGTACAGGAAATAGTTTCCCCAGCAGCCAGAACAGATAAGGAATAGGGCTACCAAGAAAGCCAAGGCACAGATGGTGCAAGATTTCTTTTGCAGGAGAAAGTTGAGCAGGTTCAGTCCATGACTGTATTCATCCTGTGCCACAGAG
>NW_022901054.1:0-600 GCF_012274545.1 Fukomys damarensis | reverse complement strand
AAAAGCTCCGGGAGGCTTTGGGGAGAGGCGTCTAGACTCTAAGCCTAACAGTTGGAAAGGCTTTTTTTCCCTTTGTGTTGATTTTGAAAAATACTTTTCCCTCGGTGTATAGTTATTTTCATTACTCACAGTGTTTAGGTTCTATAAAATTGCTGAGAACACTGAATTAATGAATACTCAACTGTAAGGAAAACATAGGGCTAGTTATCTATGGGCCTCTGATCAGGTGATGAACCAATCGATACATAACTTGTTTTTAATGTGTGTTTATTTAAAGATTTATTTAATATTTTGTGTTAATTCATTAACTCGGAACTCAGCATCAACAGCACTACAACCCATTTTATCATTTGAATTAGGAACACTTAATTGTGAAATGGGGCGTGGGGCCCAAGCCCTCCCACGGTTGGACATAAATTCCTTCTCTCGTCTTCTGGGAAAGCCTCTAGGCCTTTTACAGCACTTCTAAGGATTTGGAACTGGCGTTTCAAGAATGAACCTGAACAGGAAAAGCCAGCATGTCATTGTAGTCAACAATGTGCCCTCTGCAGAACACAGCCATCCCCCTCCAGAATAGACACATGCTTCTCACAGGGTCAT
>NW_022901053.1:0-229 GCF_012274545.1 Fukomys damarensis | reverse complement strand
TCTGCATTATCAAGTAAATGGAATAATAGTTTCAATAATTGTTTGTTGTAAATTTATTGTACATGACATTTCCCATAAATATTTGCAAATATCCTTAAATTTATATTCAACAAGAAATTTAAAATTATAATTCATATTGCTCTTTAGATAAGGATAACCTGAGGATTGCTTAAATGAAATTTAACCTGTGTCCTGCTTACTGGGTTCTTGATTTTAATCTAAGACACAG
>NW_022901052.1:0-205 GCF_012274545.1 Fukomys damarensis | reverse complement strand
CTGGCTGGATGGTGATAACAGCTGCACAATACGAACACACTTAAAGCCACTGAACTGTAGAGTGAAGAAAGCAAACTTTAGGGCCAGGGATTTAGCTCAGTGGTTCCACTGTTTGCCTTGCAAGCACAAGGACCCAAATGCAATCCAAACTTTATGTTGTATTTTGCACAATAAAAAAATGAGAAAAATGTTAACCATTAGATAT
>NW_022901051.1:0-246 GCF_012274545.1 Fukomys damarensis | reverse complement strand
CAAAAAATTAGTGCTAGGAAAACTGGCTTTCCATATGCTGAAGATTAAACATAGACCCGTATGTCTCACCATGCACTAAACTAAAATTGAAATGGATCAAAGATCTAAATATCAAAACAGCAACACTTAATCTGCTGGAAGATAGAATATATAAAACTCTCGAAGACATAGGCATAGGTAAAGCTTTATGAACAAAATCCTGATTGCACAGGAAATAGTACAAAGAATCAACAGCTGGGATTACAA
>NW_022901050.1:0-256 GCF_012274545.1 Fukomys damarensis | reverse complement strand
GTTACTAATATATGTGAAATAAACAAATTACCTAATAGAGAAAATGATCTTAAGTTATGAATACGGGGAAAGATTCCTTAATAATATATTTTGGGGGCACCATGTATTTTGATATATACTGTGGAATGACAAAAATCAAGCTCTTGCCATCTCTTTGTGATGAGAACACTCAAGATCTGATCTTCTTAGCAATTTTCAAGTAAACATATATTAACTGCAGTCAGCATACTCAACCTTAGACTTGCAGATTTATTTA
>NW_022901049.1:0-735 GCF_012274545.1 Fukomys damarensis | reverse complement strand
GATAAACTTGTTACATCTGCTGTGTGCAGGAATTCAGAAAGATAGGAAACAAAGTTTACATTATGATCCAATTTTTAAGAATTTCTAAATTTTAAGCATATGCACAACTAAGAAGAGTACAAGGGGGTTTTCTGGGGTGGTTAAAATGGTCCGTGTCTTCAAAATGGCCCAGGCTACATTAGGGTATGCGTTTTGCAAAACTGACTTAAAAGGATGTGTGAGATCTGATCTCATTATGGAAATTATATTTAAGATATCATCCAATACTACTGTGGTTACTTTTAATAGTTCTTATGTTGTATGAATATGTGCTAAACGTTCACAGATACAAAATATAGGTAAAACTTAGAATTTACTGAAAATGGTAATTTACTGGTAATGGGTAGGCACGTAGCGGAGCCTCGATTAACCACGCCCTGAAAAGTTGTGGAAGTTGGATGATACTTGTTTGGGAGACCTTTATTCTATTTTTGTATGTGGGAATATTTTCTATAATACCAAATTGAAGGGACAGGGTCATCTAGATTCATGTTCAGAGTTACAAAAGTGAAAACTGGGAACAGAAGAATACGCTTAAATGTTCAAAGCCAAAGAGCAAATCACCTCCCAAACCCAACCTCTTCTCTTTATACCAAGGAAACGAAATCCGAGGTACTGCATTACAGAGAAGCTAATTTTATAAAAGGAAGCGCAAGAGAGCAAGGGTGTGTTTAAGCAACACATCACACACACACA
>NW_022901048.1:0-1493 GCF_012274545.1 Fukomys damarensis | reverse complement strand
TCAATCATGGAGGGCTCTATTTTCCTTATTCTTTAATTTTTCAGAACAAGAGCATTGAGACTTAAAATCCATATGAGATTCTGGGAAATGGACCTATCATTATAATAGAAAAATTTTATTTTCAGTCTTATATGTGCTTCTTAAGAGATAACACATACAAATAGTTTTTTTCTTGTGTTCTTTCCCATACCTAAAAGATCCTGCACCTGCCCAATTTTTCCCCAAACTTGAGTAAAGATTTAATGGACAGTGAATTTTAAATCTCCTGTTGATTTTCCAGTCTGCCTACAAATGATGCCCACTGACATTTTCCAAAGTTCCTCCTCAGTTTCTCTGGAGCTCTGTTTAGAGATAAACCAGTCTCACCTAGTACTTCCAAACACTCAGCATCATCCACTCTTTGAGGATAGAAAAATTTTCAGATATTTGCACTTATTATGGAAAAGCAGACTGCCAGCCTGCTCTGCATATTTTTATCTTCTCTGAAGATTGAGGTCTGGTCTTTGCTTAGACTGCATGGTAGGCAGAGCAATGCTAAAGCAAGACAACAGCAGCAGAGACAGGACAGCATATTTAACACTCATGGTCCTTTTGCCCCTGTCTTCTCCCCAGGAGATTCACTTACACTGCATTTTTCCTGGCTCTAGGGAAACTCTTTATGCATTGCCAAGACTATGTCCCAAGGGACCTGGACAGGAAAACTGAATCTTTGTCCACCTCTGAATTCATATTTATACCTAGACCATGGTTATTTCTACTCAAGTGTATGGTATGATCTTTTTCTCTGACTCCTATGTACAATATAATGCAAAATCAAATTATCAAAAAAGTAGTACAGTATAAGAACCCTAACTGGGTTAATAAGATAACAGATGCATTCATTTGCCCTTTTAGCCTAAGAAAATTTCAGGATTTTATTTTTCTATTATTACTTGCATTTTAATTGACACATAATATTCATATATATTTATGAGTTGCCGTGTATACCTTGCATAATGTCCAAATCAATGTAAAAATATATGTATATACCCTCCTTTATCTTTTTTTTGTAGAAAAAACATTCCAAATCCTCTATTCTAGCTTTATCCAAATACTCATATTATGATCTTACTCATGTGAAATCTAATAAAATTGAGCTCATAGAAATTGAATATAGAAAGTAATTAACGCTAGGCCGAGGAGACTACTAGGGAGGGAGAGATGGGGAAAAGTTGGTCAATGAGTACCAAGTTACAGTTAGAAAGAAATCTCAAATTCTGGTTTCATTTGTTCATCCTTATTTTTTTAAAAAAACAGTTCTTGCTTTTATTAAGCTCTTATCATTATAGGGCACTGTGCTGAACTTTCCTCAGAACAAAAATATGTAGGGTACAATGTCTGCCATTTGGAAACTTATGGTTTTGCAGGAAAGAGTTATATACTGTAATGAGTGTAGAATATTACCATATGGCATTGTGTATACAGACAAAGTGCTCTAGGGTCTCCAAGAAAAA
>NW_022901047.1:0-213 GCF_012274545.1 Fukomys damarensis | reverse complement strand
AGCCCTCTGCAAAGTGTTTTTGTGTTCTAACGTCAAACTGAACCTATACCCAAGTATACAGAGTACGGGAGGCTTGTGTGCAATCATAGCTGCTAGGCACTCGCTTAGGACTGAAGGGCTTCTTTGCTAAAAGTTCCTCACAACAGTGTCTCAATCTCTGCCAGGCACAGACCTACAAACAAAAAGGAATACAGTTGTACTCCACATAAGATG
>NW_022901046.1:0-265 GCF_012274545.1 Fukomys damarensis | reverse complement strand
AGAATCATACCACAGTGATATATGTGCACCCATATTTCTAACAGCACAGTTTGTAATAGCTAAAATTTGGAAGCAGCCCAATTTCCCATCAATGGGAGACTGAATAAAGAAGATGGTTTTTTTATATATAAAACGGAGTATTACTCAGCCATAAAAATGTGAGATTAGAGACATAGCTAAATAGATACACATTGAGGTGATAATCATAAGTGACATAAATAGGACAGTGTAAATACTGATTAGTTTCTCTAGTGTGAGAAACTGA
>NW_022901045.1:0-740 GCF_012274545.1 Fukomys damarensis | reverse complement strand
ATGTGTGGCTCTTTCACTCGGGGCAAATGACCATTCAGGTGGGGTCCTACAATCAATTTTAACGGAAACAGGTCCACCTGCGGAAGACAAGGCTACCTGTGGCTGAGTCCCTCGCCTGGGATATACTGTACTGCTCAGGTTGGTCATAGGAACTGCAGAAGGTCCTTCTAAAAAGATGAAGCTTCAATAGAGCTCAATGACCCTACCTGGTCACCCCTACCCCTTACTGACACAGAAGGCTCCAACCAATAGCACAGTCCTATTTTTCAGCTATTCAAAAAGGACCCAACCCTTGCAATAAATTTGTGAAAGTGTGTACGGAGATTTCACTACATGTCCCAGCCCAGGGGAGCACACCGGGGGCATCTGAGGGAATATCAAACAAAATTAGATCCTAGACTGAGTCCAACACTTTCTTTCCTTAAATGCCATTTTCCACAGCGCTTTCAAAACGTGTTGAAGCATGATGAGGTACATGATTTCCAATTTGGCTAAGCCCAAGTGACATTTGAACAGTGCTATCTGATGGACATCATCCTCTGTCTAATTAAGAGACACACAGGAAATGGGAGACATGCGTGGTGAAGTATAGAACTGTGGAAAGCCATGTAAAGAAGTCACAAGAAAATGAGGACCGGGGATGTGAAGTGGAGGCAGCCAGGGCAATTGGAACTTTTGGATGTGAGGAAAGAAGGAGAGTTCAGTGGGCACCTGGTCTTGCAGTTGCTCAGTGGGCACAG
>NW_022901044.1:0-907 GCF_012274545.1 Fukomys damarensis | reverse complement strand
AGGGGAGGGGAAAGGAAATAAGGGAAAAGAAAAAAATGTGAAAAAAGGAAAAAATGGAAACAGGGTCTGTGTAAATAGGGAAGGGTGAAGGGGCTGAAGGGAGGGCAAGGGTATGGGGAAAAATAAGAACGAAGACACAGCATGTAAAGGCTCAAGATTCCAATGATACATGTAATTGTATTGTTGGCTTTAAATGTACCAATAAACTTAATGGAGGAAAAAACATAGGAGGACAACTCCACCATTTATCTGCTTCTTTCATCAGAAATAATTATTTTGTAGTACAGGAGTCTCTCAGTTTATTCATACTTTAACCTCCTTTTACCTCATTTTTAGGTTGTTCTCGTCTGCTGTTGAGCTCATTTAATTTCATCTTTGAACTCCCGGAGTCTCCTCTCACGTATCTCTAACTGAGACTTTTCCTCCGCATTGCAGGACATATTCATCGGGTTATGGAGAGCATTGCAAACAAACACTCACAAACCGACTTTCAAGTCATTCCCGAAAACTCCTCACCACCCCCCACCCTTCCATGTCAGTTCCAGCACCTCCCTCTTTCCGGTGGCTCTTGTCAAAGTTGTCTGCTTGAGGCAGCTTTTGTTTTTGTCTCTATGCTTCACCCAATTCTTAATACAGAAGCCAGAGATCTGGTTAAAAATAAATCAACTTTTGCTGCTCTGCCCAAGCCTTCCAACTTTGTTACCATGCACTGTGAAACATCACCAGTCAGCAGCCAATGGCTAGAAGGACTTACCTTGCTGGGTGACCACTGCCTGTTTGACCATGTTTCCACTGCTCCACCTTCCCTATCTTACTGATTTTTGAAAAACCAGGTGCACTCTTACTTCTGAGCTTTTTCCAGTTTCTGGAATGCTCTTCCTCTAGATGCCCACAAAGTCTACAACTT
>NW_022901043.1:0-1226 GCF_012274545.1 Fukomys damarensis | reverse complement strand
CAATTTTGAAATTAAAGCAAACCATAAATTCATTATATAGCATGTTAAGCTAAATCTTAAGAAACATTAGACAAATTATCTTAAAGAGAAGAGAAACAATGTTCACTGACAGTATTTGGTAAGGAAAAACTGTGTTACTGGTTTCCTGAGAAAATATTTTATGTGAGAAATTATGCATGAGTTGTAGTTGACTTAAAACTAAAACCAAGAGTTTAGTTGGAAAGATGGGGATCCAGTGGTTGTAAAATAATATACATTCTTGGTTTCAGTGGTCCCATTCTTAAACATCTGGAGTATATACAAGAAAGCTAGGCTAGTGATGCAAGCAAAACATCTTGTATTTTTGAAGGTCAAAATTGTATATCATTTCAATGCTGAAATAATAATTAAAACAACCTTTTTGTAAAACAGCAATGTTGTACAAGGAAGTTATCAATCACTGGGAAATATCATAAAAAGATAAACAGCAAGCCAGGTGTTGTGGTGCATGGCGGTAATTCCAGCACTCAGGAAGCTGAGACAGGAAGACTGAGAAGAGAGTCTGAGACCAGATTAAGCAACATAGTAAGTTCAAGTTTGGCCTGGATCACTTAGCAAGACCTTGTCTCATTAAAAAAAAATATATATATATAAAAACCCACCTTTTTGTGCAGAAAATATTCATATATTAATGGACAGTTGCAAAATATTTTATTGCTACTGAATACAATAGGGATTATAAACTTTCACCTAACCATGCCAGTTAAAATCTTGGGAGCCATCATATCTCCTTAACTAAGCCACCTTCTAAATACTCTTAGCACCATTTCAGAATATGTCCTTTCTTAGTCATCCACTGCTTTTATTGCTTTATCTTTCTTATTTTGAATTATTGTTTAATACAAGTTTTTAGTACACTCACCTTAGGGAGTAAGTACATGTGCTGAACATATCTTAATTCTTTTTATTCCCTCTCTTCCTCTTTCCTTCCTCCTTTCTCTCTTCCCTTCCTCATTTTCATTTCCTTTGTAAAAAATGTTTAACTTTATTAGTACATATTTGCAGTGGATACACTTCAGAGTCATCTTGGGGGGTGGTGACCCGTTCACACCAGGCTTGTTTCTTTTTGTAAAAAATCTCCCTACCTTTCTCTCCTTCCTCCCTCCTCCAGTTCCCCTATCTAGGTTGACATTATTAGCTCATCTTAGCTCATGTTAGGCTTGTAATGTTTGCACTCACTGAGGTTG
>NW_022901042.1:0-216 GCF_012274545.1 Fukomys damarensis | reverse complement strand
CCTCTGTTTTGAAATACTTTCCAGTGTGCATTGAAAAGCAAAATTTAGAGTTCTAGTTATGTGCTCAGAGGTGAAGTGTAGATGGATCAGACTGAAGGAAGCAATTAACATAAATATTTCAGTTTAATGATAAATTTTTAGCAGGCAGAAAAGATAAGTGGCGTTTTCAATTTGACTTTCATTTGCCTTTGCAAAATAGCACATTTTACATATTGA
>NW_022901041.1:0-675 GCF_012274545.1 Fukomys damarensis | reverse complement strand
GATGATTTCCCAAAGACAATGGACCGGGTAACACAGTATGTGCTCGAATATGTCCAATAAAACCCAAAGACAATGGACCGGGTAACACAGTATGTTCTCGAATATGTCCAATAAAACAAGGAAGAGAACGATTATGAATATAATTTTGTACTTGAATAAAAAGTTGTTGAATCTCTAAATTACTGGTATTAATACAGGCCACAGTTTCTAAAGAAGGAAGGGCTTTAGCCAAATACTGACTATCAGTATATAGATTAAAAGAAACACGGGCAAATTCCTGAAAAACAAAAAGAATGGCACGCAATTCAACTACTTGTGCCGAAGTGGCAGGTGTTGAAAAAACCTTTTCATGACCATCAATAACATAAACAGCTTTTCCATTAGAGGATCCATCAGTGAAAATAACAATGGCATCAGGTATAGGTTTAAATGAAATAATTTTTGGAAAAATGAAGGATCGAAGATTTGCAAATTGTAACAATTTATTAGGTGGATAATGAAATTTAATTTGCCCCGAAAAATATGCAAATGTAATAGCCCAGGAATCACAATTCTGAAACAGCCAATCTAGTTGTTTTCCTGTAAATGTAATTACAATAATGGAAGGTTCTAAACCAAAATATTTCCGAGCATTACATCGGATTGATTGAACAAGTTGGGCAACAGCTTCATAAT
>NW_022901040.1:0-237 GCF_012274545.1 Fukomys damarensis | reverse complement strand
AATACAGAGATGACCTTTTATTAGTTATGTGTTTTCCATTCCTATTATAGCTTTCTTTAGTGTCCAGCAGTTTGCAGTTTCTCTTTTCTTTTCTTTCTTCTAAATACAGCTTGGGTATTTGAACTCAAAGTTCTTCAATTTCTAAGTTTGTCTTGTTAAAAATGAGTTTCTGCACATTAAACATTTATTTTACCTCCTATTTCTAGATGGAGTATACTTGGGTAGCTTTCTAGAATT
>NW_022901039.1:0-234 GCF_012274545.1 Fukomys damarensis | reverse complement strand
TGCATGCTCCAAAAATTCAGCAAAGGAGACCTTGCTTGGCAAAAAGATTCACATTAAAAAGTAAGAACTTTGGAGTAGGACAACAGGAAAGATGGAGTGAGGGCATTGATGGGACCCCAGAATCCCACCTTTTGAACACTCAAATGAAAAAAATAAAGGCTTTGCTTTGAGCCGAGGGCCCCAGGGAACCATGCACTAGAATGGAGGCAGCCCAGAGGATGGGAAATGTTTTCC
>NW_022901038.1:0-397 GCF_012274545.1 Fukomys damarensis | reverse complement strand
CCACAGAAATGTCACAGTCACAGTGACCATGAGCACAATGGCTCCTGTCCACATAAGAGAACCGCAGAAAGCAGCGGGCATTGGCCGACCCACCCGTGCCCTCCTGAGGCTGGGGGTTCCCTCGGGACTGCCCAGGGAGCCAGCAGGGCTGTCAGCAGCCAGCATGAGGCCAGGGCGTGGGGCTCATGACTTCACTGATTCTAGCGGCCCGTGCCACCCTCCCGCTGCCCTTGCCGTTCTGCCGGGACTGTCTGGCTGCACTGGCCGCTGCCCCGAGTGGGAACAGTCGAGAGCTGGCCTGCCTCGTCCTCACTTTGTGCAGCGATTCTGAGGGTGCAGGTGAAGGGGACGTTGTCGAAAACCGGAACACCTGGTAGAGGCCCCAGGAAGGTGGACT
>NW_022901037.1:0-200 GCF_012274545.1 Fukomys damarensis | reverse complement strand
CAGTAATGAACTGAACTTTTCTATTCATATTCTGATAAATTAATTGGCATTTTAAATAGCTACATTGTATTCATAAAATACCCAAGATAAAAGATGATAGTGCAGAAAATAACCATTTGGTGGCAACTTGCATACAGTGACTCAAAGCTGATTAGGACCAAGAAATTTAGGAAGATGTATTTAAGGTGCACCTAGCTATA
>NW_022901036.1:0-972 GCF_012274545.1 Fukomys damarensis | reverse complement strand
TTTTGCAGATGAGTAAATTCAGGCACAGACAGGCTCGCGCCTTGCCTACAGCTACACAGTTAGAACCTTATGGGCTGGGGATGTACCTCTGTGACAGAGGGTGGGCCTAGCATGTCTTCCATCTCCTACATGAATGAAAAGGAAAAGGTGGAAGAGGAAGAGAGGGGGAAGAGGAGGAGGAGAAAGAGAAGGATGAGAAACATCCAGGCACGTGTCTATGCTCTTTGAATTCTCAGAGACTGAAACAGGAGGATCCCTATTACAAATACAGCCTAGGCCACGCAGCAGCATGGCAAGACGCCGTCTCAACAAATAACTAAATAAATAAGTTAAGACCTGTGGATGTGGGCTTGGGTTCAATCTTCAGTACCACAAAAAATAAAAATATTAGAGCCTCCACGGAGTTGGGATTTGAACATAAGTCCTCCAACCCCAAGCCCATGACTTCATGCTGGCCGCTGGCAAGAGACGCCCCCTCCGCAGCTAACCTCAGTTTCCCCACCGCAGAAACTCTCCCACATCCTCCCCTTCCTCTCCCCCACACCTTGAGGAAACTGTCTCTCTGCTAAGTCAGGCCTTTTTGGAAAGATCTGCCCAGCTTTCTCGCGTTCTATGTATTTAATAAAGAAGACCACATTGAACCGCCCGCCCCTCCCTCCACCTGCCTCGCTCCCAGGCGCCCATATCTGAGCACACGGCGATGTCAGATGCCCAGCTCGCTCCCAAGGACACCAGCACCTTCCGACTTCCCCCAAGCTCCCTAAAGCCAGAAGGACACCCCCAACTACCCCTGCTTGCTTTCCCACAAGCCCACCCTCTACCGCCCAGCCTTCCTGCTTCCCCCCAGACTTCCCTGCCCCACCCGCCTGCCCGAAGTCACTCACCAGGTCCACTACATTCTTTGGCGTCCCCTCAGCAGTGATGGGCTGCAGACAAAAGTGGAAAGCAGTGAGGCCTCAGGACAGTGTCCCC
>NW_022901035.1:0-278 GCF_012274545.1 Fukomys damarensis | reverse complement strand
ACCTTATTTCATATAATACTTTTTGCATATAAATTCCCTGAGCATGTCAAGCTTTTTATGCCTGACTTTTTTTTTAAACATTTTCTACATTCAGCCTAGGAAGGTCCTCCGTATTCATTCATGTACTAGTTGTTGGCTAGATGACCCTTCTCATTTCTCACAATTTATTCTTATACTCAGATATAAAATTTTCAGAAAGAAAAAAAATCTAAAACGCCTCTTCCTCCATCTGTTCTCTCACTGACAGGTACTGATCTGTGTAATTTCCCTCAGTAATT
>NW_022901034.1:0-202 GCF_012274545.1 Fukomys damarensis | reverse complement strand
TGAGAAATACAGAGTAAAAATAAAGAGCAAAATAAAAGACAGACAGTAGAAAGTAAGGAGACAGGTATTTCTCAAGGGGAAGGAGAACAAGAGATGAAGGGAGCAGGGAGGGATGGATATAGGATGAAGAGAAAGGAACTGGAATGTGAAATGTACATGTACACACAAGGAAGGTAAATACAATGTGCTGCAAACATGTACA
>NW_022901033.1:53570-69336 GCF_012274545.1 Fukomys damarensis | reverse complement strand
GTGAATGTTAAGTCCCACCTAGCATTAGTCTTAGTAACATTTGAAGTTACAAATTAGTGAAAATTTCGGTTTCTAGTTCTCACTAGCCAGTAATAAGGCTTATTGTTACTATGTTGGAGCGTACAGATGAGGAACATTGCATTCACTTCAGGAATATTCTTGAGTACAGTTCTTTTTCTCCTCAAATTCCATATAATGGAAAGGAAATAGGAAGTAGTTGAGAGCCATTAAACTTGAATTACTTCCATCAGATGAACAGAAGAACGTTTGATTGCTTTGTTTAAGCAAAAACATTTTGATTGCTTCGTTTTAGTAAAAGGAGCATTTTTATTTATTTTGATAGTTGTGAAACTTAAACATTTCTAATATTCATGGTCTTTAAATATTTGAACCAAAGTTAATTTCATGCTACAGATTAGTAACTACGTTTTATAGTCATTATTTAGTGGGTATACTGTGTACTTCATCTTGTCAGCTTCCTGAGGCATCTGAGGATGGGTCCTCATTTGTGTTCTCAGGGTGTGGAAGGGACTGACCCTGGTCCCTGAGGCTGCCAAGATGGTGGCCCATGCAGACACCGAGAATGGGACCAAAGAGTCCCCGGGGAGGGGCAGTTGCCAGAGGCAGGACTCGGGAGATGCGGCCCTTTCCTGGCTTCAGGTCGTAGAACAGTCCCGAGGCTGGAGTCTCCTTAGGGCCCAAAGTTCAGCCTCGCTGCAGCCATTTTCTGATGGTTGTGGAAGTGCTCAGAATCGGCTTTCCTGTTCTGGCACTGACTTCCGGTTCCGGCACTGGCTTCCGATTCTGTCTCGGTGCGTCCGAGTTGCAGTTTCCCTCCCTGGAAAGTGGGGCTCCTCGTGGGGCGCATTCTGTGGGTTCGCCCTTCCTGGGGGCCCCGCCGCTGGCCGAATCTGGCCCTGTTTCTGACTCTGGCCTCCGACGGTCTCCCACCCACCTCCTGGGGCGTGACGACCCCCGAGGGAGGGCACCCCGACCCCCAGGGGGCGCAGCTCGGACTGGGCTGGAATCCCCAGCGCTGGGCATTTTGAGGAACTGGAAGCCAGGGCCTGGCTGACCAGCTGCTCTGGCCAAACCCGCTGGCGTTTGCTCTCTGGGAGGCCACCTCAGCTGCTCCCTGCCGGTCAAAGAGATGGGTGAGGCCAGGGGCCGGCGAGTGCCAGGGGAACTAACTGATGAGCAAGGACACGGGCAGACATGGGCAGCCGAGCCGGGGGACCCTCCGCCCTGCCTCTGCAATGCTGTCTTCGCCTTAGGGTCCCTGAAAGTTGAGTTGCTCCGTTTGCAGATCATCATCAGGTGTCAGACATTTAGGTGTATGGTGTTGAGGGTTAGATTTGAGGCAGAATGTTTAGCTTCCTGTTTTGTTGTTGTTTGAGACATGATCTTGCTGTGTAGTCCAGGCTGGCCTTGAACTCACAGCGATCCTCCTGTCTCAGCCTTCTGAGTGCTGGGATGACAGGCGTGTGCCACCAGGCCTGGTTTAGCTTCCTATTAAAACCACCTCCTCTTCTTTTTTTGTTTTTCCTCCTCTTCCTTCCTCCCTCTCCCTTCCTCCCGCTTCTTCTTGTACTTCTGTGCTCATTCTGAAAGGTGGTGAAATGCACGGGAGAGAGGAGGGGGGAGGGAGGGAGGGAGAGAATTAACCAAGGAGGAAGCTGTTCTTATTCATCATGAGTTAGCTGCCTCCTGCCAGATTGCGCTCTCCTGGAGACAGGGACAGGGATGTTGGTGCTTCCTCTGGAGTTCCTAGCTCCGTCATGATGCCTGACTGATAGTCAAGAAGCAGTGACAACCTTAACGTTCACGATTAGCTGATGCTTGCTGAGCACATGCTATGCAAGCACTCGTCAAGTGCTGCTCATGGTCCCCACCCCTCAGCCTGTGGGAGTGTGTTATCCCCATTTCACAGAGGAGGAAACCTGGCCTGGGATAGTCATCAAGGTGCTTGCTCCAGGCGCTCTAGCTGGGCAATGGTTGGACCTCAGGCCGATCTGACACAAGGCCCCGGATACGAGGTCTGCCAATTATGGCCTGTGGTCAAGTCCAGCCCACTGCCCGCTCACTTTGCATGGATGCCGAACTCGGTGTTTTGTTCTTCATTTGTTTATTTGTTCACTCCTAGAATTTCTTCCAAGGAGCACAGCTTCCCACTCCTGTTTAAGAGACTGGTTTTAATACAGGGTGGTGGGCGGTAGGAGTGACCCGAGCTGCCAAAAGTAAAGAGAAGGGAAGGGCCTTCGGCGGGAGGCCCCTCAGACGGGGTTTCGGGGAGGGGCCTTAGGAGCAGCGTGCATCAGTGCTGCTCTCCTTCACCCCCAGATGGAGCGGCAACGCCTGGCTCGAGAGAAGCAGATGCGGGAGGAGGCCGAGCCCACGAGAGACGAGTTGGAGAGGAGGCTGCTGCAGATGAAAGAAGAAGCGACGATGGCCAACGAAGCGCTGGTGATTTCGGTGGGGTCGGGGGCCCCGAGGTCATGTGGGGACTTCTGTGAACGAGCAGTGTTTGCTTTATTTCCGTTGGAGGCTGAGGCAGGTGGATTATGAGTTCAAGGCCATCTTGGGCCACTTGGTGAGACCCTGTCTCAAATAAAATGAATAAATGAAGAGAAGCAGTTGGAGATGTAGCTCGGAGGTGGAGCGCACCAGCCTTCAGCCCCAGTACCACACACAAAAAACAGCAGTCCTGGAGCTGGAGGTGCGACTCAGTGGTAGAGAGCTCGCCTGCTACACGTGAGGCCCCGGGTTTGATCCCCAGCACCACGAAACATCTGTGCTGACGGATGCAGATTTAGGTGGGGTGCGTGAACAGCCCAACTCCACTTTGACTTTGGGGCTGCCTTTCAAACAGGGCTCCTCGCCTCAGTACTGCTCAGTACTGTCTGGGGCTGATCATCTGGGGTTTTTCTCGGCATTGAAGGATGGTTAGCAATATCCTGGCTTTCTTCTGCTAGATGCCAGTAGCATCACCTCATCCTCTGTGATGTTCCAGCCATTGCCACATGTCCCCCAAGTAACAAACCCTCCTCCATTTTTGAGCCCCAATTTATTTGTTTGTTTGTTTTTTGGTACTGGGGGTTTGAGCTCAGGTCCTTGTGCTTTTGAGGCAGGCGGCGGAATCACTAAGCTACATCCCCAGCCCCTGAACCTCCAATTAAAGTCAAGACAGAGGGCTAGGGTTTTAGCTTAGTGGCACTACGCCTGCCTGGCAAGTGCAAGGTCCTGAGTGTGATTCCTGGTACAGGAAGAAAGGGGTGGGGGGAGAGAGAAAAGACAGTTTCTGTTATTTTTCTACCTCGCAAACCATAAGCCTCAATTAAAGTTGTTCACCCCTTTCTGGTTCCCCATGGGTGGAGCCTCAGGGTCCCTTTTGGATGGGGATGCGAATGTCTTCTGTTTCCAGAGGTTCCTGAGGTGATGCTTAGTGACAAGGCCAGAGGAGTCTGAGGCTGCTTCTTGCTAACCTGTTTGTCTAGCCCCTCCAGATCCGGGTGGACATGGGCACCGCTAAGAGCATGCTTCCCTCCAGATGCGGTCAGAGCAAACAGCAGACCTGTTAGCGGAAAAGGCCCAGATCACTGAGGAGAAGGCCAAGCTCCTGGCGCAGAAGGCCGCTGAAGCGGAGCAGGAGATGCAGCGCATCAAAGCCACAGCCATTCGGACAGAGGAGGAGAAGCGCCTGATGGAGCAGAAGGTGCTAGAGGCTGAGGTGCTGGCCCTGAAGATGGCTGAGGAGTCAGAGAGAAGGTGAGGGGCTTCCTGGGCCCAGGAAGGAGCCTAGAAAAGGGCCTGTTAGTCCTATCCCTGCCCTGAAGCACATCTGGACACAGCCAGCTTCGGGCTGCTGCTCCGCCGCCTGGGACAGGGAGGTCCCTTCCATGCCGGGCCCTCATGACTGGAGCTGTTGGAAGGACACAGAGTGTAGTTCTCTCACCTCTGTGCCTTGACCCCAGCCCTCCCATAGCCCAGTTTGCAGCGAAGCTGTTACGCATGTTTACAGATTGCTTTTAGCTAAGAAGATACAAAGAGGTTCTTTTCCACTGTAAAAATGGAGTACTTTCCCTTTTTATTTTTATTTTTGGTACTGGGGTTCAAACTCAGGCCCTTACACTTACAAGGCAGACAGTGGAACTACTGAGCCAAATCCCCAGCCCTTCCCCTTTTTATTTAGAGGGGATGCAAGAAAACAGCAATTATTTACATGTAAGGAAAATTAGGTGTCTGCAGTCTTCCTGGCAGATGAAGGAAGGAAGTTGCGGTCCTCTCTGTGACCAGGATACCCCCTCTCATGACTGGTCCAAGTATGGAACTGTTGTCTGTACTTTTCAGAGGCTCTGGATTGTTCTGGTCCTCCAGCCTTCAGATAACAGCATCCGGGTCTGTTGATTTAGAACACTTGTATTTGGCGTCTAGCAACTAAGGTGATTCAGTATAGTTTTCCTCACCGTTCTTTGCATATCATCTTGAGAATATGATTTCCTTGATGCCTGTCCCGTGCCAGGCTCCTTTCTTTCTCTGTGTAGGTCACATCCTCTGTGAGTGATGGATGTTGGGCGAGGTGCCCATGTGCTAGGCCTTACATGTCATGCCCAGCCATGTCCCATAGGGCACAGATCTGTACCATGAAGCATTTGCCTATAACGGCAGGTTTGTCTTTCTGCCCAAGAAGAGTAGGCACTTGGTCTGAGCGTGTTTTACCCGGGAGCTGTAAAAAGCCAGTTCTTTTCTATTCTGCCCTTTGTGCTCTAGTATAAGACTTGTGATCACCAGCACTTTTGTTTGCCCAGCCCACTGTTGTCCAGGAACAAGCGGAGAGAACATTGTGCCCCCTCCCCCAACCCCACACACCTATTGCAGAGGTTTTGTGTTTTATGAAATAGCATCTCAGTGTGTTGCTCAGGCTGGCTCCAAATTCTGGGGCTCAAGTGATCCTCCTACCTCAGACTCCTGAGGAGCTGGGATTACGGCTGTGCACCTTGTGCCTGGTCGGCTTGCACAGCTTTTTGTTTTGCTCTTGCCCCTCTGGCTTCCCCGGTCTTCCAGTCTAAATTGACCAGCTGAAATAAATTAATGCCCAGGGGTATTGTTCTGGCTTTGGAAGTTCTGACTTCCCGTAAATGTCTCTGCCCCACTGTCCTTGGTTTCCTTGTCAGGTGCCATCCCTGAGGTTAACCTTGAGGTTAACTCCCTCTTTGCTTGGGATGGGGTGGGGGTGAGGGTTACCTCTCTCTGCCGGTCTTCTTCTGGAGAATTGATGAATCCTTTCTTTTCAGCGTCAAGGAGGCGGATCAGCTGAAGCAGGACCTGCAGGAAGCCCGAGAGGCAGAGTGAAGAGCCAAGCAGAAGCTCCTGGAAATTGCCACCAAGCCCACATACCCAGTGAGTCCGGGCAGGGGCCACCACCCTGGGGCTGCTTTAGACGTGGTGACTTCTTGTCCCTCTCAGCCCTTCAGTTCACCTGACAGTGCCTTCAGGGAAATGGTTCCAGCAAAGCATGGCAGAACTGATGGTTCAAAGCCTGCCCATGGCCAGGTACTGGGCAGCACATCCAAGGTCATCATTTGGCCTCAGGCTACTCAGTTACTTCTCTGATTACCTAGATAACAGGCAGCAGGGCCATCTTCAGCTCTCAAATGTTTTTCTTATTCTGAGTAATACAGTCTCAAGTTTTCCTCAGAAGAATTTGCTCTCTAATCCCCTAGTGCTGAGCTGAATAGAATCTTCTACTATCGGTTGATACCATGTACCATAATTAACAGTTCTGGGAAAGTCGACTGTCTACCTCAAAGTGAATTATTGCTGTGCAAGAACCAGATTTCAACCTCAATTTGGGGACAGGGAGACAGACCTCTGCTAAATGGAATCACAAAATAAACAGAATTTGCTTTCCTTCCACTCCACTCAGCAAATGTTCTGTGTCCACTTAATACCACCCAGTTGAAAATTTATATCCAGGCAGGTGTGCACAGGTGCCTGGAACACGGCCTAGCCTGGGGGGTGGGAGAGGCTGAGCTGACTCGTGAAGACGAGCAGGGACTATCCAGGCACAGAAGAGATGACAGGATGTCCCGGGCAAGGGTACAGATGTACTGTACAGCACAAGCACTTGTCCACTCACACACATGGCACAGACAGACACTGCACATACACACACAAGGCACAAACACACGCACTGTGCTTTCATGCATGTGGCGTATTCACACTTGGTACAGATACACACAGGGTACAGGGGGATAAGCTGCCCAGGATGTGAACTGGAGAAAATGTCAACAATTTGCTGGTGCTATGTTTTGTGGTTATGAGTTCCTGGGTAACAGAGCACCTCAAACCAGATGTGTGGCTCCCAGCAAGCATTTATCATTACCTCTCACAGTGTGGTGGGCTGATCGGGCTGATGTCCTCACTCGGGGCCTGTGAGGTATCTCAGACAGGTGAGAGCTGGAAATGGAGTCATATGCCTGAGATGCGTGTGTACGTTTAAAGCATACATCGGCGCAAACTTTGTACTGCTCTAATCTCTGCTCTTCTTAGCAACAAATCCTGGAGGAGATCGTCCATGTCAGTTTTTAACCTCATTTGGTCGTATAGCTAGATTGTAATACGCCTAACCAGTCCCTTATAGATGAACATTTAGTGTGTTTTCTTGTACAGTTTTTAGCAAAACTGCACTGAACATCCCTGAATGCAAATCTTTGCACATACACCATGTCTGTACTGATAGAATAGATGATCACATATGGAACCATGAGGTCAGATGTTTCGTTTTGATTCCCTTCAGAGAAGTGATCGTACCAATTTCTGCAGCCCCAATATTCATCCTTTCTAGAAGTTTTATAAAGTATAATATGTACAGAGAAGGCCCCAAATCACAACTGTACATTTTGATAAATTTTCACAGGCAGAACATAACCCATGTACTCAGCCCTTGGACCAGGAAAAAAAAAAGGCACTATTTGTAGGAGCCCAAAAGCCCCTGCTCAGCACCACTTCTGACACTCTCCAGACACCCTGTTTCAGGCCCATAGGAAAGTTCTGAGGCTGCCCTCCTGCCCAGGTACCATCTGAAACTCAGTAAAGAATCCAAGGATGAAAAAGAAGCAAATCAGCCCTCGGGAAACTTGTAGACAGCAGAAAGAAGATACAGCCAAAAAAATAGTCCTTACAGTGTAGAGTTATAGAAAGATCCATTAGAGAACCAGGAACATAGTCCAACAGGACAGCACAAGAAAGGCAGGCCTCCTGTCTGAGCAGGAGCTGGAAAGTGTTTGATGAGAGATCAGAGGGTTTGAGAAGGGGCTTGCAAGAGGGATAGAGCTTAAGAGATGGGAAAGCACCGCAGGGAATACTAAATACTATTTATGGCTTAGTAGGGCAAATCATGGAAGAAACTGGGGAAGTAGATTGGGGCCATATTTTAAATGACCCTTTGTTCTGGGATGAGAAAGTCCCGAAGCAAATCTAGGGACTTCATACTGTGTTTCAGTCTTATTACTTCATGCTGAGCTCTGTCTTCCCAGTTCGAACCCCGAGCGTCCTGGCGGAACCCTGCCAGTCTAGAACAGACTCCTACCCCGCTGCCCACACAGGGGCTGCACGCGGCCAGCACTCTAGCTAGACATTCTCAGCCCAGCGTCCTCGCCTGCGCCCTTTTCCTTCTGGCACATTCTCTGGTTGCAGCAGAAGCGGCATCTCTTCAACCGTGTCCCCTACGGCTTCCTTAGCCTCTTTGCTCCCTGGCTGTAATAGTTGCCTTAGTTAACTGTTGGGATTTGTGAACACATCTGTTTCCTGAACAGGACTTTTAGCTGTTCAGAGCCAGAGACCTGTCTTGTCTGCTTCTTTACCTCCTAGTGCAGGAAATGAGAATTTTCTAAATGAAAAAGTGAGTGGGAGTTTGTGTTTGATTTGACTGAGCGTGAAAAAAGGTTACATTTGTAGAAAGACAAATAGTTTGACTAGATTTTGAATGGATCACAGTAGCTAGCACAGGCAGTGCCTCTATGTTGGGGTTTTTAAGCTTCTGTCTCATTTTATTTCTATTAACTAGTGAATGTAATGGTGACATCAAAGTTTTAATGTTTCCTTTTTTTGGTACAGGAATTAAACTCGGGACCTTGCACTTTCCAGGCAGGCAGCGGAACCACTGAGCTAAATCCCCGGGCCTAGTGTTTCCTTTTTTAGGACTCTTGACCCGCATAGCCTTGAATATGGAGGGAATGTTCCTATGAAACCTGAATCTCCTAATTCTGAGCTTTCTCATTGGCAGCCGGTGAACCCAATCCCAGCACCAATGCCTCCTGATATACCAAGCTTCAACCTCATTGGCGACAGCCTGTCTTTTGACTTCGAGGATACTGACGTGAAGCGGCTCTCCATGGAAATAGAGAAAGAAAAGTATGTAGTCCCTCACGACCTGCGCAGGGCCACTGGGAGTATGAATGAGGAACGGATCTGTGTCTGGACACACAAAGGGTCATGACAGAGGGGCCTGTCCCTAGCTCCTGCAGTGGTTTACTTAGGTATCACCCACTGGAGGACACGGTTTCTAATTAGAAATTGAAGACAGTAGATCAGCAGTCAATGCTGCAGGATAAAAATGACATTTGCTCAGTGGCCTGGAGTTCATAGTGACTCAGAACTCTGCCTGAAGAATGGAACCAGGTTGTCAGGGCCTCCCAGTGAGTCACACTGCTGTTCCCATGTACTGAACTGCAGTTTTCTCCTAGTCACGTTCCCTGACAGGTGGGATCTGTGGTGCTTCCTGTGTCTAGAACAAAGGTGAGACAGAAGAAATGGGCTTGAGGCCGAGAAAGCCAGTGGCCGGGTGGGGTCTGCAGTGTCAGACAGCCCTGCGCAGAGCCTTGGCTCGGCCTGGGCTGCCTTCACAGTCCGTGGAGGTGTAGTCAGAGATGGCGACAGTCCTCCGCAGAGGAAGGCTAGTCACGGCCCCCATTCCCAGAACCAGAGGTAAACTGATTCATGGTGCCACAGCTGGCAGGAAACAGTCATAGTAGCTAGCATGTAACATACCCCATACGTTAGAGTGTTTTGGCTTTTGTCTCATTTAATTCCTACTGACAAATAGAACACTGATATCAAAAGTAGGTTTTAGTGTTCCTCTTTTCCCCCCAGTACTGTACTGGGGATTGAACGAAAGGCCTTCATACTGAGCTACATCAGTCCCTTTATTTTGTTGCATTTTGAGACAGGGTCTTCTTAAGTCACGAAGCTGCCCAGGTTGGGCTCAGACTTAGGATCCCCCTGCCTTAGCTTTCCAGAGTGCTGGGATCATAGGCGTGCACAACCGTGCCTAGCTGTGGTGTTTCTGTTTTACAAGTGAGAACACAGATTTAGTTCAGTGAGATCATTCAACATGACACCGCTGACAGAGCAGCCCCCAGGGGTCTAAACCCCTCTCCCTGTGTGGTTACCTCCCGGTAACCCTCTGGGAAAGTGCCTCCATGGGGTCCAGCCTGGGCTGCCGCAGACAGGCTGTGTTTCTCTTCAGGCCTTCATACGGAGGGCATCGATAAGCGGGTGGGCTAGAGCCACCGGTGGTAGCATCTGCTGAGTTCCTGTCATCCTTGTCCAGACAGGCATAGGTATGGGGTTCTGATCGTTGTGCGACTGCATCTTCGTGTTTGCGCGTGTTCAGACTGTTGTAACACAATACCAGTGGCTAAGTTCCAGTTTTGCTAGGATGTTGAAGAATTCCATGACTATATGTAACATGAGGTATGAAGAGTGGGCTGAGGATATCAATGGCCTCCCTTTAGAGACGAGGGAGAGTCCTAGAGACCTTGAAGCACAGGCCCAAGGAGTGCGTATGACTGTCCAGGGCACGCCAAGGAGTCACACGGAAGACAGCCAGATGAGGGAAGACCAAGCCAAAAGTGCAGGGCTGGTAGGCTCTGGGATGTCTGGGGACTGAGTTGCTTCAGGAGGGCTGTGACCACTGAGCCTGGGTCTGCTGGATGGATGAGTCAGAAGCCTGGGCCAGGCTGATGCAGGGACTCCTTCCCTGGCCTTCTGCTGTCTCCAGTCGGTCTGGCTGTCTCAGAGCCACAGATCTTACTTCTGTTTTCGTACTGACCTCACGCAGCACAAGCCTGAGCTGCACCCACAGGTGCTACTGGACTCTATTCTCTCAGCGCAGGTGCAGGGAGTGTGAAGTGAGCAGTGGCATCTTATTTCTCTGGGCTAGCAGCATCGTGTACCCTCTCACTAATGTCCCTCTATCCCCACCTCTGCCCCTGCCTTGCTAACTATAGTATACTGTCCACTCCTCTGGAATCGGTCTTTACCTCTATGTATGAGTGAGGTTATGCAGTATTCATCTGCAGGGTGCGTTCCCCTCGCTGAATCTGGGCTGGCTGTGGCTGGGTTTAGCAGTGGAAAGTAGCAGATCTGTACACATGTCAGCTTTGGCAGCAGCCTTTAAGAGAGTTGACAGCTTCCAATTTCACTGCCCCAGAACTGGCCATGGTGACATAAGGAGGGGGATCCTCTTAGACAGGACATGTGCCCAGGCCCTGAGACAGATGTGCCACATGAGTAAAGTCCACGTGAAAAGGACTGAATCCACCAGCCAACAGCCAGCACCAAGTCACCGGTCCCCAAGAGGGTCCTCCTGGTGCCTGGCCACTTCCCAGCCTCCTTCTGGATGGGCCTGCGTGCGTGTACAACAGAGAAACCTAAGCCAAATCACAGATCATGAGATGATAAATGGGACTGTTTGTTCCGCTGAACTGTGGAGTGGATTACCTACCACACAGCAGAAGATGATTGACAGGCTTGTCTGGTCCCACCCTGCAGCCTCTGCTGATGGTCGCCTTCCTCAGCTGACCGGTAGCTGACCTGCATTGCCATGATGAGTCCACGGTGATGGCGTTTTATCCCTTTCCAGGGCAACCCCGTGGTCTGCAGTGCGGCCACTTCTTCCCTCACACGGCATCGGCTCTCACCGTGGGCCCTTGGCCGGGTCCTGGGAAAGGTGGTGACAGAGGTGAGGGCCGCAGATGGGGCTTTGACGTCAGGCTGAGATCCAAGCCCTACCCTGCAGCTTTCCAGCTGCTGAGAGCCCACCGAGTTATTTACATCTCTTTTGCAAAGCAAGGATCTCCCTGGCTGGTGATTGGATTGAAAATGATCAACCAAAACAAAACCCCCCTTCCCCATTTTCCTAGATGAGGCTTTGCTGCAACTATCACAGAACGTGGTGTTGCTACTCTTTTGCAGCAAGGATCTCCCTGGCTGGTGATTGGATTGAAAATGATCAACCAAAACAAAACCCCCCTTCCCCATTTTCCTAGATGAGGCTTTGCTGCAACTATCACAGAACGTGGTGTTGCTGGCCAGCCACGGGGAGGACTGGACCTGTTCTGGGGACCCAGGACTTGGAGAGCCAGCCCTATAGGAAGTTCTTTCAAGGGCTTTGTTGTAGCAACAAGCAAACAATGAGCAGCCCACGCACAGCACAGGAAAGTCCTTCTCTCCGCCCAGGAGGGGTCTGTCTGCTGAATGCCAGGACGGTGACACAGATTTCGGAGCACGTCTCTCCACCCCTGTGCACACTCACAGGATGGATTCCCAGTTTACCGTGCACTTTGTCTGGGGAGTGGGCAAAGAAAGGAAGCTCTCCACTCATTTGTTCATCCCGGCCTCTTCACTGCCTCAAAGCCTTGTATTTACCTTAATAAAACCAGAGCCGTGCAGGAAGAGGCTGCGTGGGTGATGACAACCTAGTGAGTGCTGGCTGTAGTTCAGGTTCCAGCGGTGGGGATGATCCAGTGGACTGTCTCATGCAAAAGCCGATCTAGCCCTGCATTCAGGTGGAGGCGGGTGTAGATAGGCTTCACTTCACCGGACAGACACGGGTTAGGAGGCGCCGAATGAGGCCAAGCCGCTGCCCTTGAGGGGATCTCTGGGGGTGAGTAGCTCTTGCCCGCTGGTCTGGCAGTCGGGGCTCCATGCCCGGTCAGCTGGCTGTTGTTGCAGATGCCACCTCTGAGTGGGCCAGGTGATGAAGCTCCCTGTGCTCGGGGGTGGGGTTGGAAGCTGGATATCACTGGCCGCATCCATCCAGGCGCTTTCCTCAAAAGCTTTGTTAAAGGGAAGTAACACATGTTGCTAGAAGAATAAAAACTTGGAGTCAATCATGAGTACATTCACTTGGTAGATTCATGATGTCCAAGTTCAAATGCGGAAAAAAGCATTTGCTGAGGGTGAAAGACACTGGTGTTATCCATTTTCCTCCTGATAATAGAACCTTAAATTTTGTATCAATTTGTGGTCACTTCAGGATGAAGACTCCCTTGCTGCTAAATGCTGAGCCAGGTGTCAGCAAGAAGGGTACAGCACACTCTTGTGTCACCAGGGTTAGTAAAGGGACGGAGACCTATGCCAGATTTCTAGACACCGGGATGCTTGTACTCAGAGACCTGTTCCTGCCTTAGGCCTGAGGGAAGAAAGAAGAAAGCACTTGGTGTGGAATGGTACAGCCTTGCTCCCTCATTTTGCAGATGCTATGGCATACACATCATCTCATTAACACCTACAGAAGCTGTGCTACTGAGGCTGTCAGGGGCTTGAGTGCACACAGCTCGTAGCTGACAGACCAGAGTCGGAAATATGCTCATCGATTCGAATCTGGCCTTAACTGTATTTTACTGTGCATGGTGGAGGGAAGACAAGCAAAGGTTTGATACCCAACTCAAGTGTATAACATCATGAGAGATACAGGGTGCTATCATTTCAAAGTCTCCGAAGTTTCATCTAAAAAGCAGGAGAAATAGCACAGAGCAAGCAGGATGGGGCACCAAAGTCAGCCTGATCTTCCCGAGGGCTTCCCAGGCCAGGCTGGCAGAGGACGCTTGGGGGCTGTACTGCTGTGCGGTGACCAGCTCGTGCCAGGGTGGAGTAGAACTCTGGGGCTGGGAAGGAGAAATGCACCCCATGGAGGAGAGTGGGGCCTTGATCCCCCACTTTTTACTGAGTCTGAGGCTGCTTTGTGACACTCGACTTTGTCTGCACACTGGGCACCTACCCTAGATGACTGTGTAGTCACTGAGTGCCCGGTGATAAGAAAGCTAGTGTGTATAAATGATTACAGATTGGGTAATTTGTTACATAATAATCATTCATTATTTTTGGCCGTAAAAACCGAAATCATTACCAGAAGAACAAAGTTATGGCCAGGGAGGTAAATTTCCCTTTGCCACCCAGTGGTGCCATTGCTATTGAATTATACAGAGGCGTTTTACTTTGATGATTAAAATTTGACCACTTTATTTGTTGCTGAAAAATTTTAAGATTGGATCCACTAAAGAGGTAGCTATCATAGCATGTTTGTTATACAATTTATAAAAATAATTCCCATAAATTTATCTGAAACAAACTCATCAAAGGTGCTAATCCACGTGAGGCAGACCTACCTGAATGCCTGCAATCCTAGCACTTGGTGTGGCTGACACAGGAGGACTGCCCTGAGTTCATGTCCAGCCCAGCTACCTAGTGAGTTTAAGGCCATACTAGGCTATGTAGTGAGACCTTATCTCAAAAATCCAACCAAACAAATAAAAAACACACTGTGTCAGCTCACTGGCACAGCTGATAGTGTGTGCTACAGGTAGGAGGACACAGGGGTGATGTCACAGGATCCTAGGCTCCTGGCCAGACCGAGCCATGGAAACCCACAAAAAGGACAGTCACTTCCTTCCTTCCTCTGAGCATCGTTCCACTCCTTTTCACAGCCACAGAAAATCATTTGATTGTTATTTACAATCTGGGTTCTGCATGTTGCTTGGAACCGGGGCTCCAAGAGAGACTGACCCTGTATTTCCCCCTCCTTACCAGACTCCTGCACTTTCTAGGACATTCAGGTGTGCAAGCTCCACATTGGCAGAGCTTTAAAATGACAAATTGTTGGGAGAGAAATTATAGGTCTTTGAGATGATTTTTTAACTACAGCTTTCATGGTTTGTTCCAGACACATCTTTCAGTGTTGCTATCATTTTTCTTGTTTCATAAATATAATAATGTGCTTTGAAAAAACACTATTAGAAAATAAAAAGCCATTTTTGACAATTGGGGAACTGTGAAGGATTAAAATGACCTTATACTTTTGTGCTTGACATCCATTCAGCTTGTTTAAGGAGGTGGATCAGAATAAAAACCGTTAGGCCCACTCAGCAGGTTTGGGAGGTATTTACAAAATACTCTGGAAGACATTTTGTGTCTATAATAGATCCATATCTTAAGGGAAAAATAGGCAATCCAAGCTTTACTCTCATGCATGGTTTTGATGACTAAACTAAGAAAAAACAGGGTAAACCTAATTACAGGCCTTTGAAGTTTGCTGACCCAGAACTAAAATACGCAACCCTCCTTCAGTTCTTAAATTTAAATAGCATGATCTCCTTATGTTACAAAGTTTAATATAAAATACTGTAGGGTGGGAGGAGCCCAAGTGAAGTCCAAAGGAAGTTCATGTAACTTTCAAGCCCTTTGCGGCCTTACCTGTGAGATCCTGGGAGAGGAGAGCTGAGATTTGTCCCATGTGAAGAGGGATCTAGGGAGATACAACCTGTTCCAATTCCCACCCTCTAGAAAAATAAGCAGCAGTGGTTGTTGGTGTAGCTTTTTTTCTTCTTTGTTTTAGAACTATTTGTGGACAGGTTGGCTTCTTGAAAGTTTGCCACAATTCCAAAACACACAGAGTTTTGAAATAGTGGGATCCTATGAGGAATTGGAAGTTTTAGGGCAAATCATATCACCCTAGTCTCGATATTATCATCTAGTAAACAGAAATGACCATAACACCTCCTTGACTTGCTTTGAAAACTGCATTGGATTTTAACAGTTATTGTTATTATTATTATTATCATTACTGTGAGGTGTTGATGGCAGGAGGGTCCAAATCTGTCTGACAGAGATATAAGCAGTGCATGAGCTGGTACGTTAAAGTATGCAACTGATATAAAACATTTCTGTGTAGATTTCTGGCGTGATGGAGGGTGGTTTGGACTTATCATTCACAAAAATTAGAGTTCTTTTTATTTTGTCCTAAGACTGAATTTTGGATTGGGCCTAGCAGATCTTAATAGGTGTTTATCTTGTTCTATTTTTTGCTATTATAAAAAATGCTGTGCTGAATATCCCTATGTGTACATCTTTGTGTCCAAGTACAAATTACTTTGCACATTTATGGACACTGAATTACTCATATGACCAGATAAAACTTGTAAATTTCAATGGATAATGTGAAATGCCTGTTCAGAATATCGAGCCCAGTTTATTTTTTCACCAACAAAGAAAGTATTTCTTTACATTTACTATATAATATGTTGTTTTACTATATATTAAGTTTAAATTTTTTGTGTCTACTAGGTTAAAAAAATTTTTTTTTTGGTACTCAAAATTGAACTCAGAACCTTGCTCTTGTGAGGCAGACATTAAATCCTAACCCGGTAAAATTATTTTCCAATTGTTTTAATTTAAAATTCTATGACAATAAAGAGGGCTGACCATTATATATATATGTATACATACATATATATATATATATAACTATTCAGTTTTTGCACAGAAATCTAATGATTTATGGAAGAGTAAAGCCTGCCTTGAATTTTAAAAGAAGCACCAGCCTCATAGAGGTGCAGAAAAGCACACTTTGTCTTTAATTATCTGCAGCCTTCTATCTGTTGTCACTTTCCAGCGAATCTTTCCTTCCTTGCTCTGTTTTTCTGGC
>NW_022901033.1:49079-53497 GCF_012274545.1 Fukomys damarensis | reverse complement strand
ATTATTGGGATCTTGTACCTTTACATGGCAGGTCTTGTTTCTTATTTTTTTCCCCTTGTCGCTGCACTCCCTTCACCCCCTCCTCTCCTCCCCATTTACAAACACTTTATTTCCATTTTCTCATATTTTTTTTCTTTTCTCTTATTACCTTTCCCTACCCTTCCCACTTTCCCTACACCTTTAGCCCTTTTCTTCCTATTTCACATGGTCAATTATCTCATTAGGATCTTATGTACTGTTACAGTTTTTCACACCAGAGAAAGTATTTGGTATTTACATGTGTGATTTATATATTTCACTTAAGAGTATATCCTCAATATGTATCCATTTTCCTATGAATGAATCTAATTTCTCATTCTTTATGGCTGAGTAGTATTCCATTTAATATAAGAAAAACCACATCTTTATCCAGTTTCCAACTGATTGGCAAATGGGCTGTTTCCAAATTTTGGCTATTACAAACTGTGTTGCTATAAACATAGGTGTGCATATATCACTGTGGTATGATTCTTTTAATTCTTTTAGAAAGATACCCAGCAGAGGGATGGCTGGGTCAAATGGAACCTCTAGTCCCAGCTCTTTGAGGTATCTCTGTATTGATTTCCATAGTGGTTGCACCAGTCTGCACTCCCAGCAACAATGGAGAAAGAGCAAGATGACATATGAACACAGGTAGATTAAAAATAACCAGGTTTTTATGTACATAATATGGAAAATATAAGAAGCATAAAGGCTGTGAGGCAAACAGATGAGGAAGAGAAGAGAGTGGTAAGTTTAGGTCAAGGACTAAGCTAGAAAAACTGGACAGAGGTTTGTAGCATAAGTTCACTGTCGGGCCAGGGAGAGGTGGCAGAGGATTCTATAATGCTCCTCTGCTTCCCCCAAGGGTGTCAGCTACTTGAAACCGGAGGAGACTGAAAGATGGGATATATCTATGGAGAAGTGTCCATAGCTTCCAAATCAGATGGTGCCTGGGCTGCCACAGAGGGTAGACTGACCGGTGCTGATGGAACTACAGGGTTCCTCAGAGAGGAGGAGCTGGCATACTGATGCCCACCTGAGGTCCCCAAAGTGGGGTGATTTGTAGCTGCTGGGTCTGATGGTTGGTATGAAGTTGTCCATGGATCCTGCACTGCATGGGCTTGAGAAGTGGCAGTGGCCGTGGCAGTGTTGCCACTTGGCAGAGGATTCCTGGGACCAGGACGTGCACTGTGAGGTGGGCTGTAGCTGTTCCCAGAGGAGGGAGGAGGCTGTAAGATGATACACTGGGAAGGAGGGGTGGTGTCCACAGCTTCCAAGTCATATGGCGCTTGGGCTGTTGGACAGGGCAGGCTGATCGCTGGTGATGGAACTACTGGGTTCCTCAGTGAGGAGTTGGAATTTTGATGCCCGTCTGGGCTCCCCAAAGTGGGTCTAGCTGTGGCTGCTGGATTTGATGGTTGGTATAAAGGTCCCCCAGATCCTTGCACTGCATGGGTGTGGGAAGTGGCAAGGGCTTGAATCCAGCCAGTATTATGACTTGGCAGTGCGTTCCTGGGACAAGAAGGTGTCCTGTCAGGTGGGCTACAATTGATGTCGGAAGCTGCAGGAGGCTGTGAGATGATGCACTGGGAAGGAGGGGTGGTGTCCATAGCTTCCAAGTCAGAGGCAGCCCTGGATTGTGATAATTGACTGGCTTTGCCCATTAACATGTCACATGTAGGGTCTGTGACAGGCAGGACAAGTAGAGGTGCCCTGGAGAGATGGGCTAATTGTTCTCCCTGAAGGGTCCCAGGAAATTTGAGAGGTTCAGGGACAGGAGGGTTGGGGAGGAGAGAATTGGAAGGTGCAGTAGAGCTGGGAATTGTAGGTGTTACTTGCCCATCTCTGTTGGGTATGGGGAAAGGCAAAGGGACAGATAGCGTGGGGGACCCAGCAGCTTTCTGTGTTGGGGCAGAGCTGGTAGGAATACTGGGGCCCAACGCGGTGTCACTGGGATGGTGCAGGGTGTCTGCTGTCCCTGTGGCAGGTTGGGGGAAAGAAGGTGCAGGCTTAGGTGCAGTGCCATCTGTCACCTCCTCTGATTTCTCGTCCAATCCCTCTGTTTTCTCTAATGTCTTACTGTCCTCTCCACTCCTCCTCCACTTCCTCCTCCATCTCCTGCTCCCCCACGGGCTGTCCAGGTGTTCTGTGGGAGTCCAACGAGGGCTCTTGGGAGGTGGAGGGAGCTCACCCTTATCCCACAGTTGTTACCCCAGAAGTGGCAGGGCTGTGGACATCTGTGCTTTCCTCTTTCCAGGCCTGTAATTCCCAATTGTGGGTGGTAGAGAGCAGCCTGCTGGTATGACTGGAGCCTTTTCACTCATTGCCTCCTTCCCTGCCTCTTGGGAGCCTGGAGAGCAGTCCTGATGGTGTCCATTCAGCACTTGCTTCTGGCACTTCTGCAATGGGGAGCAGCCTGGGGCTGGGGCAGGGGCCACTGGTGCGTTAGACTGGGGTTGCTCTAGTTGGGAGTTGTGTGCGTCCTGGCTGTCAGACGTCAGAGGACACAAGTGGGCCATCTCACGGGTGTTGTTCCTGACCTTAGGAAGGAGCTTACCCTCCCAAGGTGTTACTTGCCCATCTCTGTTGGGTATGGGGAAAGGCAAAGGGACAGATAGCGTGGGGGACCCAGCAGCTTTCTGTGTTGGGGCAGAGGTGGTAGGAATACTGGGGCCCAACGCGGTGTCACTGGGATGGTGCAGGGTGTCTGCTGTCCCTGTGGCAGGTTGGGGGAAAGAAGGTGCAGGCTTAGGTGCAGTGCCATCTGTCACCTCCTCTGATTTCTCGTCCCATCCCTGTTTTCTCCAGTGTCTTACTGTCCTCTCCTCTCCTCCTCCTCTTCCTCCTCCTTCTCCTGCTCCCCCGCGGGCTGTCCAGGTGTTCTGTGGGAGTCCAACGAGGGCGTTTGGGAGGTGGGGGGAACTCACCCTTATCCCACGGTTGTTGCCCCAGCAGTGGCAGGGCTGTGGGCATCTGTGCTTTCCTCTTGCCAAGCCTGTGATTCCCAGTTGTGGGTGGTAGAGAGCAGCCTGCTGGTATGACTGGAGCCTTTTCACTCACTGCCTCCTTCCCTGCCTCTTGGGAGCCTGGAGAGCAGGCCTGATGGTGTCCATTCAGCACTTGCTTCTGGCACTCCTGCAATGGGAGACAAGTGGGCCCTCTCACGGGTGTTGTCCCTGTCCTTAGGAAGGAGCTTACCCTCCCGAGGCCTGGGACTGCGGCCCAAGGTGGTTAGGTCTCCCTTGATCTCCACAGGCCAAGGTGGTACCACAAGCCTAGGGCTAGGGGCATCCCCATCCTGATGGTCTTGCCATTTGGTTTCTTCCTGGCACCACTTCTCCTTGTCATTGTCATAGTCACCATCCTTCTCCATCACCCCCTCTTCTTTCTCCTCCAACACCTCCTCTCCCACCACTGCCACCTCCTCCTCTTCCTCTCTCTCCTCCTTAAACTCTAACACCTCCTCCTTCATTACCTCCTCTCCCATCACTTCCCCTTCCTTCTCCTCCACCACCTCCTCCTCTTCTTCCCTGTCCTCGGGCTGCAACTGGGCTCTCTCTGTGATCCTGAGGGGAGGACCCAGATGGCTGGATGGCATGGGCCCTGCAGCCTGCTTATCAGGTTGGGCAGGGAGGACGCCTGTGTCTGCGCCGTGGAGGAGGAAGGATCCTTACAGTTCTGGAGAGTCCCACTGTGGAAGAATCACCAGGTTTCATGGGTGGGTTCCCCCAGGAGACTAGCAGCAGGATGGCCTGGGCCGAGTCCAGTGCCAGCTGGTGGTGGGTGCCATTGGAGCCGGGTGACTGAGGCCGATGGTGGTGCGGCCAGGGGTTGGGGTCCCTGCGGGCAGGGCGGGTAGTGTGGTCTAGGGCTGTGAGATGGCCCCATGCAGGGCTGGGCTGGGGGGTGCCACGGGTCAAGCGGTGGGGCCCGACCCGGAGCTTTCTGAAAAAGGTGTCCATCGCGGACAGAGGTGGGTAGGCAGCTCGCGTGGGTTGCCAGCGCTGGGCCTCTCATTATGGGCTTCGCCCTTACGACATCATCTGCTGCCTGTGATGCGGCGCGGCCCGAGCGGGGCCCCAGTGAATGTTCTCTCATTAGCTTTTGTCCGTTTTTCCTTTATTGTAAGCAGGGCCCACCAAAAGTAGACTGAACTTGTGCTGCACCTTTTAAGTTTTCTCTTGGTTGTTTTATCCATTATCCTTTCATTCTACTTTTGTTTCACAAAAACGTGTCAAACTGTTTTCTTGGTTGATGACTTCAATCGTTTATTGTTTTTATTGTTCTGCTAGTTTGGATTTTATTACACATTTAAATAGAGCTTCAGTCTGTTTTTTGAGATGAGAGTCCCTGTTGGTTCTAGAATCCAGTGTTTCTGTAGAAAAACAGTATCAACA
>NW_022901033.1:46138-48673 GCF_012274545.1 Fukomys damarensis | reverse complement strand
CTCCTCCCACTGTTATTGGGGACCTACAACCATCTAAATACTTTAAGTATTGGGAAAATATTTTATTGTAACTATTGAATTTTTTTAGGGTTTTGTAAATCATGTAGTTTTTGTAACTCCTCTTTTCAACAACTCTCTTAAACCATTCTTTGCTCACAAGTTGCAGGGACAGGGGTCTGTAAATGAGAAAATGAAATAAGAGCACCTTAGGTCTTCTAGCTGATTCTGTCTAGAAGGAGTTAAAAGTAAAGAAAACTTCACTAGAGAAATTCCGCTGAAAAGCAAGTCCAAGACAGAGGTAGAAAAAAATAGGTAAAGAAAGTCAACAAATGGCCAAGAGACAAAAACCAAAAACAAAACAACAACAAAACCCCACAACAACACACAAAAAAGCCAAAAACCAAAACCAAAACAGTTGACACACAAGAAGCTACCCCCCCTTCCAATAGAGTATAGAGGCAGGGGGCAGGCTGACTAAGGCACTGTGCACTCATATCTGTGCACTAACATATACAAAGAAATGTGTGTGCATTCACTCTAGAGTCACCATATTATATTATTCACTCTAGGGTCATTATAGAGTACAGTAGAGGTCCACATGCCCCCTTCTAATTGTAAACTAGTCATGAATAACTACCCTTACCAACTACTCGCTGAGTATCTTTCAAAGATAAGGCCTTAAAAGGCAGGTCAAAGACAAATGAACAGAGAAAGAAGCTGCATGTAGACCACCGGAAGAAACGATGGTAGGTGGAGGGGCCCAAAGCCAATCCTTTTCCTACAAATGAATCAAGTTTATGTCAGAGTAGTACTGCATGAGTGTAAATACCACATTTTCTTTATTCATTCATCTGTAGGTGAGTACATAGAGATGGTTCCTGAGATATAGCTATTATGAATTGTGCCGCTATAAAGCCGAGTATGTGTGGCTGACTGTAATATGATGTCTTAACTCTTCCAGAAGGGCAATAGCTGGATCAAATGGAATTTCTAGTATTAGTTTTTTGAGGACTCTCCATAATGAATTCCATCGTTAGTTGTACTACTTTGCATTACCACCAACAGTGTAGAAGAGTTCCTTTGCCCTGCAGCCTAATCAGCATTTGTTATTATTTGATTTCTTGATGATGGCCATTCTTTTTGGGGTAGGTTTGGTTGTTTTAATTTGCATTTCTCTAATGTTGAACGTTTCATGTACTTATTGGCTATTAGTACTTCTCCCCAGAAACTTCTACTCATTTTAGTTGCCTATTTTTTTGATTGGGTCTTTTACCTTGGGGATCTAATTTTTCTGAGTTTTATGTGTATTGTACATAGTAGTCCATAGTCTGAGGAATAGCTGGCAAAGTATTTTTTTCTCATTGTGTAGGGTTTCTTTTCACTCTGTTGATTATTTTTAAATTGAGGTTATTGGTATATTTTAGGTATACAGTACAGATACATTCATCATTGAGATCTTGTACCTTTACATGACAGGTCTTCATTCTCATTTTTTCCCCTTGTCCCTGCACTCCCTTCACCCCCTCCCCCTCTCCCCATTTATAAACATTTTATTTCCATTTTCTCATATTTTTTTTCTTTTCCCTTATTACCTGTCCCCCACCCTTCCCACTTTCACTACACCTTTATCCCTATGTTACATTGTCAATTACCTCATTAGGATCTTATGTACTATTATAGTTTTTCAAACAAGGGAAACTATTCGGTATTTACACATGTGTGACTTGTTTATTTCACTTAGGAGAATATCCTCAATATATATCCATTTTCCTATGAATGAATCGAATTTCTCATTCTTTATGGCTGAGTAGTATTCCATTTTATAGAAAATCCACAACTTCTTGATCCAGTTTCCAACTGATGGGCAAATGGGCTGTTTCCAAGTTTTAGCTATTACAAACTGTGCCACTATAAACATAGGTGCATGTATATCACTGTGGTATGATTCTTTAATTCTTTTAGAAAGGTACCCAGCAGAGGGATGGCTGGGTCAAATAGAACCTCTAGCCCAAGCTCTTTCAGTTATTTCCATATTGATTTCCATTGTGGTTGCACTAGTCTGCACTCCCACCATCAATGGAGAAGGGCTCCTTTCTCCCCAAAACCCTGCCAACATTTGTTATTGGTTGATTTCTTGATAGCAGCCATTCTTTGTGGGGTGAGGTGGAATCTCCATGTTGCTTTTTTGTTTGGTTGGTTTTTTTTGGTACCGGGGATTGAACTTGGGTCCTTGCACTTGCAAGGCAGGCCACCAAACCACTGAGCTAAATCCCCAGCCCCTCAGTGTTGTTCTCATCTGCATCTCTCAAATAACCAGTGATGTGGAATATTTTTCCATATATTTACTTGCTGCTTGTACTTAATTTGTCTGAGAACTGTCTGTTCATTTCAGTGCCCATTTCTGAATCACGTCTTTATATTTGGGGGTGCTGATTGTTTTGAGTTCTTTATATATTCTAGATAATAGTGCTTTGTCTGAGGAGCAGCTGGTAAAAATTTGTAGGTTGCTTCTTAGTTCTGTGGTCTGTGGATGGT
>NW_022901033.1:34470-46007 GCF_012274545.1 Fukomys damarensis | reverse complement strand
GGATTTTAATTTAGTGCATGGTGAAAGATAAGGGTCTAGTTTTAATCTTTGGCAGGTTGAGATCCAGTTTTTCCTACACCATTTTTTAAAGAGGCCCTCCTTCCTCCAGTGGTGATGGTCAGCTCCTTTGTCAAAGATGAGGTAGCTGAGTACATCTGGATTTGTTTTTTGTGTCTTCCAATCTGTTCCGCTGATCCTCAGGTCTGTGTCTTTGCCAGTACCATGCTGTTTTTATTGCAGTGGCTTTGTAGTATAGTTTCAAATTGGGAATTGTTATACCTGCTGCCATGTGTCTGTTGCCTAGGATGGCTTTTGCTATTCTAGGTCTCTTATGGTTCCAGTTGAAGTTTTGGATTCTTTTTTCTAGTTCTGTGAAATGTAGTATTGGAATTTGAATTGGCATTGCATTGAATCTGTATTAACAGTTTTGGTAGTATGGCCATGTTCACTATGTTGATTCTTCCTACCCAGGAGCAGGGGATATCTTTCCATTTTCTTATGCCTTCTTCAATCTCTTTATTCAGAGTGCTTTAGTTTTCAGTGTAGAGATCTTTTGCTTGTTTTGTTAGATTGATTCCTAGATACTCCGTTTTTTTGGATGCTATTGTGAAAGGATTTGTTTCCCTAATTTCTCTCTCAGTGAGTCTGTTATTTGTGTACAAGAAGGCTGTTGATTTTTTTGTGTTGACTTTGTATCCAGCTACTCTGCTAAAAGTGTCAATTAAGTTGAGAAGTCTTTTGGTGGAGATTTTTGGGACTTCCATGTAGAGTATCATATCGCGAGCAAATAATGACAGTTTAACTTCTTTGTTTCCTATCTTTATTGCTTTAATTTCTTTCTCTTGTGTAATTGCCATGGCTCATGTTTCCAGAACTATATCAAAGAGGAGTGGTGCTAGTGGGCATCCTTGTCTCGTTCCTGATTTTAACGTGAAGGTTTTCAGTTTTTGGCTATTTAATAATGATGTTGGCTGTTGATTTTTCATAGATAGCCTTTATTAAGTTGAGACATAGACCATGTATTCCAATTTTTTGCAGGGTTTTTATCATGAATGGGTGTTGAATTTTGTCAAATGCTTTTTCTGTATCTATCGAGAGGAAAATATGTTTTTTGTCCTTGAATCTGTTAATATAGTGTATTACATTTATTGACTTGTATATGTTGAACCATCCTTGCATCCCTGGAATAAATCCGACTTGTTCAGGATGTATGATCTTCTTGATGATCCTCTGTGTTCTGTTTACTAGTATCTTATTAAGGATTTTTGCATCTGTATTCATTAAGGAGATTGGCCTGTACTTCTCTTTTTTAGTTGCGTCTTTCCCTGGTGTGGGAATCAAAGTGATACTTGCTTCCAGGAATGAATTTGGATATATTGCTTCCCTTTCAATTTCATTGAAAAGTTTGAAGAGTAATGGCAGTAGTTCTTTTCTAAATGTCTTTTAAAATTCAGCAGTGAATCCATCAGGACCTGGGCTTTTCTTTGTTGGTAAATTTTAATTATGTTTTCAATGTCATTGATTATAATTGGGGTATTTAAAATGTTTTTATCTTATTTGTTCAACTTTGGTATTTCATAAGTATCTAGAAATCTGTCCATTTCTTCTGTGGTTTCCATTTTGTTAGAGTACAGGTTCTCAATGTGTAGGTATTTACTATCCTCTGGATTTATGTTGGATCTGTTGTGACTTCGCCTTTTTCATTCCTAATTGCATGGATCTGAGCCTTTTCTTTCCTTTTTATGATAAGATTTGCTAAGGGTTTATCAATTTTATTTCTTCTTTCAAAACAACTTTTCGATTCATTTATTTTTTGTATCATTTTCTTAGTTTCCATTGCATTGATTTCTGCTCTAGTCTTTATAATTTCTTCTCTTGTTCGAGCTTTGGGTTTTTCTTGCTCTTATTTTTCTAGGAGGCTAAAATTCATTATTAGGTTGTTTATTTGAGCTCTCTCTGTTTTCTAGTGTGGACATTCAGTGCTGTGAATTTTCCATGTAGAACTGCTTTCATTGTGTCCCATAGATTCCTGTATGTTGTATTGGCATTTTTGTGTATTTGTAAAAACTGTCTGATTTCTTGTTTAATTTCCTTTGTGATCCATTGATTGTTCAGGAGAGTGTTATTCAATTTCCATGTGTTTGTGAAGTTCCTACAGTTTCTTGTGAAATTCATCTCCAGCTTGGTTGCACTATGATCTGATAATATACAGGGAATAACTTCAATTCTTTTGCATTTATTCAAACATGTTCTGTGAGCTAGTATGTGATCTATCTTGGAGAATGCGCCATGTGCAGCCGAAAAGAATGTATATTCTGATTTTGTGGTGTGGCTCACTCTGTAGATTTCTATTAATTCCATGCTTTCAAAAGCTTGGTTCAGTTCTAGTATTTTGTTGTTGATTTTTTGCCTAGATGATCTGTCTATTTGTGAAAGTGATATATTTAGATCCCCCACTACAATTGTATTAGTGCTTATTTGGTTTTTCATATTTCTTAATATTTCTTTTATATTGTTGGCATTTATATTTGGTGCATATATGTTTATGATTGTCACCTCTTCCCCTTGAATTGTTTCATTTACAAGGATGTAGTGGCCTTCTGTGTCTCTTTTAATCAATTTTGGTTTGAAATTTACTTTGTCTGTGAATCAGATTGCTATCCCTGCTTTTTTCTGGGCTCCTGTTTCATGGAGAATTGATTTCCATCCTTTCACTCTCAGTCTGTGGGCTTCTTTTTGCACTAGGTGTGTTTCTTGTATACAACATATTGTTGGAGTTTGCTTCTTAATCCATTCTGTCAGTGTATTTCTCTTGATTGGTGAGTTGAGGCCATTGACATTGATGGTTATAACTGATATGTACTGACTTATTATTGTCATGTTATTGGCCTTTTGTTGACTCTTTTTACTTTTTTGCCTTCTCCTTTTAGTTTCCTGCCTTGCCTATTTTATTTGCTCTGCTGGGCCTCATGGTGTTGTGACTTTCATTGTCTTTTTCTAGGAGAGCTTTTAGAATTGCTTGTAGTGCTGGTTTGGTGTTTATGAAGTTTCTCAGGTGTTCTTTGTCATGGAAGTATGTTATTTCCCCATCCATTTTGAAAGAGAGTGTTGCAGGATACGTCCGTCTAGGTTGGATGTTGTTTTCTTGTGGGACTTGAAATGCCTCACTCCAGGCTCTCCTTGACCTGAGGGTTTGTGTTGAAAAGCCTGCTGTGATTCTGATGGGCTTTCCTTTGCATGTGATTTGTTTCTTTTATCTTACTGCTTGTATTTTGTTCTTCTGTTGGGTTTCTGGGATATTTATTTTTATATGTCTAGGTGTAGTTTTTTTTATTGTGATTCGTTGGAATCTTATATGTCTCACATCTGTATGTCAAATTCTTCCCCTCTATTTGGGAAGTTTTCTGTCATTAATTTAGTGAACAGCTTTTTTAAGTCATTTATATTTTGTCCTGCTACTTCATAGATTCCTATCAGTCTTATGTTATTCTTCTTTGCATCATGCAGGAGTTTTTAGATCGTTTTCTCATGATCTCCTATTTTTTAGAGACCTCTCTTTTCATGGTCACTGACTGCAATCTTATCTTCTATATCTGATAGTCTATCTTTGCATTCTCTCATTGTGTTGTGTATAGTTTCAATGGAGTTTTTAATCTTCTGGATATCTGTTTGAATCTGTTTTATGGATTCCATTTCTTTCCTCTGTTGGGCATTCTTTGTTTCCATTTCTTTCTTACGGTGGGCCTTCATGGATTCTATCATGGTCCTGAGCTCATCTATTTTAATCTAAGAACATGACTGATTGCAAACAACCTTGCCAGGCAAAGACAAAGGGAGACTACTCTTTAAGAGGGCTTTCCCCGCAACAGGCTCCAGCCCAGATTTCATTCAGAGACCTTTCCGTGGAAGACTGCTTTGATTCAACATCAAGGAAGCAAGTAACCCAGAGGGCCAGTGGCCAACCTCCTGCGGGTTTTGCTAGAGCAAGGAATAGCAAACAATGGCCAGCAGCCACATCTGACCTGCTGCCTTTTGTTGTATAGCCCAGGAGCTAAGAATATTTTGCACATTGTTAGATGGTGGGGGAAAATTTTAAGGACAGTATTTTGTGATGGGCTGAGAATGATCAGAATTCAAAATTTCATTGCCCATAAAGAAATTCTTATTGGAATACAGCTGTACTTTTCCATTCAAGATTATGTGTGACTGTTTTCATACAACAGAGGCAGCATCATTGTGACAGAGACCATATGGTTTGCAAAGTGTAAACATCTTCCCCATTGCAGAGAATGTTTGCCACTTCTTGTTGTTAGAAAATGCTTAGCTTGTTTACCATTCCACTGCTAACTTAAAGGTGAGACTGGATCCACGGAATCAGCCCCTGGAACTGCAGTTGGGACAGAGTGAAGGGAAGAAGAGCTGACATCATATACAGCTAAGTTGAGTCCTGGGTCCTCCACTGTGTAGAAATACGACCTTAGGCAGGCAAAGTGCTAAACCCTCTGATGCTTAGCTCATTCTACTTTAATATGCAAGTGATAATTCTTCCTTATCTAAAGTTGCCTAAATATCTTCCCCCCTTCCCTCTCCCACCCTTTCTGCCTCATTGACTCATCTATCTGTTCCTCATTCCTCTATCTTACCTGGCAAACTCTGCCACATAACAGGTGTCATTCCAAACAGGTGAGGCTCATCTCCATGGCAGTCACAAGGTCCAGAGTGCAGTGTGGGGCGCTGCCCAGGCTCCATAAGCCTCAGGGCAGAAATATAAGAAACCACAAAGAACAACAAAGGCAAGATGCCATGTCCCAGCCCTTTGGCAGTGAAGTTGCATAACATCTGCAATGCCCATTTGGGTGGCCCCTCCCTTGCCTCACTGTCTCCACCCCAAATTCCATAAGGCAGCAACCTTGCCCCTTCCCTTCAGATTCTTTGTTTTTTGCCTGCTGTATGCTGGGTCTCTATCAGATTCAGCCCTCTCTGCTGGAACAAAATAAACTGTCACTGCCCACACAAAGCCAGCTGAGTGTTCTGTCTCTTCTCAGCCTCTCTACCAGTAGATGCTCAAGGAAAAGTGGCTCCTATTCTTCCTTCTCTTTTCCTAAAGACTCTTTATAATCTTTCATGGAAACCTTGTTTTCACTCTCTTTTACCCTGAGGAGTCTATGTTCAGTGCCTAGTAACTGCCACTTGCATTCGTAAAGCAAAAACCAAAATTTGCTTTGCAACCAGTCTTTCTACGGGGTGGAAATTTCTCCTAGGAAAAGCAAGTAAAGACCTTTTTAGTTTGTTTGTTTCACTTATGGCTGCTGTTTTCCCCAATTTAAATAACTTTATTTTTTCCTGGTTTTATCCCACTTGCCCATTGCAACCTACTTCACTGTGTTGGGTGATTAATAACTTGGAACTCAGTCCAGTTCTTAGATCCAAAGTAAACTTCTATTCTGTAAAGTAGAAATCCTTGGTCATCGCCAAAGATGACAAAGATTTATTTTCTCCAAATCTTAGGTTCTGTAAGAAATGATGGGCATTACATGCTATTTTCCCACTGGAAAAGCTTGCAACCTACAAGTGAACCTGACTAATGGATGACTGTCAGAGCCAGGTCCTGTGAGGCTTATGAATTTAATGTTAAAGTCATGGCCATCCAGTTGGTGCATCTAGGGTTTGTTTCAGTAGGCCAAACCCAAAATGTATACGTGCAATATAATGACACTGCATGGACAAACTCTGAGTGTCACAGTTTCTATTTGTGATACAAGCAGTAACACATTTTAATGCTGTAGAACTAACATTGCATTCCATTATTTTGATATCCAGTTAGGATCTGAGATCTATCTCTGACATTTGGAAGTAGAGAGATTCTTCTTTCATCCCACATGTATGATGGATTTTGATTTAGGTTTGACTCTCATTTATTAAGTATTAGGTATAGATATGGATTACAATTTTCATTTTATGTGTATTATTTAACATTAATGTACTGTGTGAAATATATACTGTTAGTTACATTTTACCATTTTTCTGTCTATTTTGTATTGAGCCTCTCGGTTCTTGCTATCTTCATGTTGAGTTTCTTATTCATCTCCTTCTACTTGGGAGAATTTTTTTCCCAGTACCAGGGATCGAACTCAGGACCTTATGCTTGTGAGGCAGGTGCAACACCACTGAGCTGAATCCCTGGCCCATTATCTCCTTCTACTTGGGCAGTCACATATTCTATATTTATTCTTTTTGAGCTATTTAAACATTTTTATTTTTAATCAGCATAATAATTGCAGAGTGCATAATGATTGTACACATGCATGTACAGTGTGATGATTCAGTAGTGTAAACAATGTGTAGAGATCAGGGAAATTGGCGTACGCAGTACCTGAGCCATCTGTTGTAGTTTTGTGCTAGGAACACAGCATTTGTTGCATTAGTTGTTGTCAGCCATTCCCCCAGTGCTAGATGGGCACTGCTATCTCTCAGTATGGCACATGTATCCTAAGGAAGCGTCTTGCCAAGCTCAGACCACTACGTCTTAGTAGCTATGTCAGAGACTTCTGCAGTACCACTGAGGTGCATAGCTGGCCCCAAACACTAGACATGGAGCTATGGGGTTTATAATATTTGCCCTGATGATGATTTCTTTCTGTCTTGCTTTGATTCCATTGGTTCCTACCCTCATATTTCAGTCTTTTGGAATTGGAATGTTTACCCCGTGCCTTTGTCAGCAGTATTTAACCTTCATTTTTATTTTTACAGGGGCTCACAGCAAACTATTTGCCTTAAATCTCAGAGAAGACTTTGGACTTCGACTTTTCAGCAACTTGTAGCTGCTAGGATTTGACAGTTCTTAGACATGGGCTAAATGCATTTTGCATAAAGAAATGATGTACAGAACTCTTCTGGGACATAGGGTAAAATATTATGATTTATATTCCTCCAAAGCCTCATGCGTTCATTGGCAAGACTTTAGAAAGGTGATTGGATTATCAAGGTCCACTATGGACTGTACAAGATAAGAAAAAGTAAATTTTTCCTCAGGTTGTGGGTGGTAGGTATGGTGCCTCAGCAATGAGAAGATGACCAAGATGACAGTCATCCCACATGCAGCTAGAAACACAATAATCCTTTCTTCAAAGTCTCAACAGTTCCAGCATTTTTCACAATTTGAAGTCCCTTCTGAGATTCAAGGCAAACTCTTAGCTTTAAACTTCTGTGAAAAAAAAAAAACCAAGTTGCATAATCACAAGGTATAATAACACCGGATAAACATTCCCATCTCAAAAGGAGAGAATAGGGAGAGAGAAAAGACTCCAATTAAAATAAAACCCAGCAGGGCAAACATTAAGTCCTGGGTTGCCCTACCTGGTATCTGAGGCACACAATGATAAACAGGATTTCTGAAGGACTTGGGCAGCCCTACCTTGATGGCCTTTCCAGTTGCACATCTCCTGTGGTGATTCTCCTCATGGCTCCGGATTTGTTTGGCCGACATTCCATGTGCCTGCAACCATGGATTTCCTTTGCACCTTCTGCTTTATTCCTACAGCTTCGTGTGCTACCCTCTCAGCATCTGCTTCCCTGGCCTTCCAGACCTTTCACTGAAATGTAGATGGGAACCAGCTTGACTCTGTGACTCTTCCATTCTGCCTGCCAGTAAAGCAAGCATCACATAGTCTACATCAAAGTGTGCGGTCATTAGAAACAGTGGTTAGGCCCCCTTGGACCACAGCTGTAGTGGAGTCTGAGTGTCTGCAGTGCTGAGCCCAGTAAAATAAATACTGGGGAACCAATCCCCTAGGAGGCCTCTCTCAAATAGAAATCCAGAGACTGTTCTCAAAAGAAAGGTTGATACTTTTGTCTCCTTGAGCCTGCAATACTTCCTGTTGGTTCCTGAGAAGATCTCAAGTCATCTTTATTTTTATTCCTGTACAAAGTACTTGGTGTCTTTTTAATGATGCTAATCTCTTTTGCAGTCATCCTTTCTTTGGTATCAAATTTATACGTGATTCCTTCTGTGTTAAAATTTAAGTTTTTCAATTTTTCCTGCTCTGTCGTTAGCCTTCAGTTCTCACTATAAATTTGGCTAAATGCAGCCAACATTACCCATGCCTAAGCCTAAACATTAGATTGCTTTTAGAAATTTTTTCCATATATTTAATTAGTCCACAACCTTTAATCTTAGTCTCCTGCAAAGTCTCAGAACACAGGAAACTTGTGCACAAAAATTTCCACCAGAGTGTGTAATATACATGGCTTCTAGTGCAAC
Organism: Fukomys damarensis; assembly: GCF_012274545.1. Lineage (NCBI taxonomy): Eukaryota > Metazoa > Chordata > Mammalia > Rodentia > Bathyergidae > Fukomys > Fukomys damarensis. Next base: position 37,747 of record NW_022901033.1, on the reverse strand, counting down.
TACAAATGGAGTCCTTATTTCCAACTGAAACATTCTGAATTTGGCCTTTACTATCTTCATTCTTTTCAACGTTTTGGACTTTTAAGCTCTGATTAGTGTTGCCCATCAAGTACTCTTCACAACATTCTAGGGATTCTCTAGTCTACTTCTCCAAATTTTTGCAACTTCCTCCTATTAATCAGTTTCAGATTCTAATAAGGTACATGGTCAGATGTAGTCACAGCAATAGCCCTACTCCTGGTGCTAACTTTTTTGTATTAGCTTTCTGGTAGCTGAGCATAATACCCAACATTTACACTTTAAAGGAGTAGAGGCTTGATTTGGCTCATGATTTCAGTCCATGATTGCTTGGCTCTCAGGTAAAAACATCACGGTGGAATAAAGCTGCTTGGTTCAAAGTGGATGGGACATAGATCATGAGAAAAGTGTTAGAATGGAAGAGGCAAAGGAACAGACATAAACCTCAGGGCAATGCCCCATAACCCATCTAGGATAGAAGCATGCTCCACCAATCCCTGGAAAAGATCCCAAAGCCAATCAAGTTGAAAATCCACCCTAAATACCACATCCTCTTTGTACTAGTGAGCTTGCCCATTGCTGGGACACAATACCTAGTACCCACAACTCAGAGGAAAAAATGTTGACTTACAGTTGAGGGTGTTTCATCAATGGTCATTTGGCTCCAAGGCAGAAACATCATCTTGGAGGGGCTTGATGACAGAAATTTGCTCACCTCGTGATAGCCAGGAAATAGAAAAATAATGGAGGAAATAGGAAGTGAGATACACCTGCCTCCAAAGGATTGCCTACAACCAGGCCCAACCTCCAAACAGCATGTTTAGCTATAAACTTATCAATGGATCAGCTCACTGTTAATATAGCACCACCATAATCCAATCACTTTTCAAAAGCTTTACCTCTGACCACATGAAAATTTGTGGGACATTTAGGTCTACACCATAACATCCCTTGTCTGGCAATGATAAACTCATATGTAGCATTTTACAGAAGCAAATAACAAAAGACAGAATTGGCCAACAGAGATTAAAGTGAAGCAAAAAAGACGGTAATTATGTAAATAAAATTTTAACTTAAAGTAAATGGAATTTTAGAAGAAATAGTAGTCTATGAGAACATTGCTAGTGCTGTTGTTTGAAACATTATAGATATGCCAGTGTAGGAACTTGGAACGAATTGAATTTGTCAACATAAATGAAGAACACTTTATGACAAAGCATATCACAGAGGTTGTGATGCTGGCAAAAATGTCACATTAAATAAACTTTTAGAAATATTTTATGAAATTGAAAGCACAAAGGAGACAATGTTAAAAGCTGATACAAACAGTGAATCTTACAGTTAGTTGGGCAAGGCATAAAAAGATGTTTACTTCACATTTTAAGTTATACAATTAGAGGAAGAAAGACACTGTTCAAATTACTCCTAAGTTTCTGCCAAAAGTTAAACACTTATTCTCAAGGTTTCTAATATTTTCAATAAGTGTATTAAATGAATATTACTATATTTTATTTCCTCATAATTATGAGTAGTAAAAATATATATTGTTTTGAGAACATTTAAAATTCATTGTATGTTTTCAGTTAAGATCACTTGCAAGATTTTAACCTTCATAGTCATTTTCATGGCTCTGTAGTGCTGTGCAAAGATAGAATCATCTGTGTATTACCCAAACTATTATTTTATAAGCATAATATTAACATCACAATGCTTAAAAATATCCATTGTTATTTTATGCATGTCCTTATGTTATTTTTGGAAATATCTTTGTTTTTGTTCTCAGAAGTCCACTTTACATTTTATACCTTTAATTCATTAAAAATAATATTCCACTGTCTTCCTGATTCCATTGGTGCTCATGGGTAGTCAGCTGCCAACATAATAATTACATAATTTTAAGTGAGTTGTCTTTAGTATGGCTATTTTAAGATCTCTTTTCTTTCTTTAGTGTTCTACAATTTACTATCTATATAAGTGTGTATATGTTTATTTAATCATTTATCTAACCTTATCCATTGGCATGCATGCAAAAGCTTATTAACACATATGCATACTTCCTCATGTGTATGTCTTTTCCTCATAATTTTAATTATTTTAATGATGCCCTTCTCTAAGGACAACCATAATTCCTGTTGTGGTTTGTGTCTAGATGCTCCCCAAAGCCTCATGGGGCTTTCTTTTTCAGAGCTGGCTGAATCTACAGTGTGTGATGCTGGGTTTAAAGATGGGTGTGTCATCACTAAACCACTATAGGTGAGTGATTGGTTTCCTAATCTCCATAGTCTGGGAGGGATAAAAGGGGCAGAAAGACAGATGCTGTTAAGGTCACCCCTTGTATCTTTTGCTGTTTTCTGCCTCCATGAACTGTTGCCCCTCTGCCACACTGCCTGGGAGCCAGCCTACAAACTGTAATCCAAATAATCCTTTCCCCCTTTAACCTTGTGCGTTGGGTATTTTGTCTCAGCAACATGAAAAAAGTAAATAACACAATTATCAACCCAGAAGTTAATGCTCAAAGCTTTCAATTGAATTATGTTTATAAAATAATTCATTATTTTGGTGATGTGATTGTAAACATAATATATATATTCCATTTTAATAGTCATCATTTTATACAATTTCAGTGTTCAGTCAAATTGTACTTATATTCGCAATCCTTTATTTTCTTTTTTTTGGTACCGGGAATCGAACTCTGGACCTTGTGCTTGTAAAGCAGGCAGCAGAACCACTGAACTAAACCCCCTGCCCCACAATCCTTTCAACAACAAACATAAAGAATAGAAAGAACATTCAAACATAAACAGAAATTTCTTTCAGTCCACATACGACTACTGAGTTATTTTGGGAACTATATAATTTATGCTAACAAGACATGTAAAAAAAATGATAAAATACGAAACTACTGCAAAGTATATGCAAATGTACCCTAGAGTTAAAAGATTTGACTTTATGATCGTTATGTTTCATATAACCACTTTGAGATGTCTAATTCCAAGACTATTACGATAAAAACTGATAAAGGATAAATATTAGGGGAAAATTACAAACCATTTTAGTATAATTCTATAGCAGTTTCATAGAAGAAATACTATATTTACAGTTAGAATAACTGAATATCACTTAAAGAGATAATTTTCTTTTCTTTTTTTTTTTTCTTTTTTTGGTACCTGGGATTGAACTCAGGTCCTCGTGCTTTCAAGGCAGGCCACCAAACTGCTGAGCTAAATCCCTGGCCCAAGAGATCATTTTCTTTGTGAAG
>NW_022901033.1:0-33970 GCF_012274545.1 Fukomys damarensis | reverse complement strand
ATATGAAACTACTGCAAAATATGTGCAAATGTACCCTGGAGTTAAAAGATTTGACTTTATGATTGTTATGTTTCACATAACCACTTTGAGATGTCTATGAAATTCCAAGACTATTATGATAAAAACTGATAAAGGATAAATATTAGGGGAAAATTACAAACCATTTTAGTATAATTCTACAGCAGTTTCATAGAAGAAATACTATGTTTACAGTTAGAATAACTGAATATCACTTAAAGAGATCATTTTCTTTTCTTTTTTTTTTGGTACCTGGGATTGAACTTGGGTCCTTGTGCTTGCAAGGCAGGCCACCAAACTGCTGAGCTAAATCCCTGGCCCAAGAGATCATTTTCTTTGTGAAGTAATTTATCTTTTCAAGGAAGAAATGAACAATCAGACAAAATGAATTGCAATGCCATGGGCCCCATCTTTGAAGAGTATCTTCCCTGGGCTTTAAAGCTAGATCGTGGCCAGAATGCACACAGTGTGAGAGCTTGATTTGCTGAGACGATCTCAATGTAAGACAAGGTATGCAATAGGGTCAAGTGAGCATAGATTTTAAAGTCAAACCAACTTCAGTTTCAATATCCTTGGATTTCTACTTGATCAATTCAGTCATCACTGAATTGGATCACACAACCTTCCACACACTGTATTTACATTTTTGAACTCCACATTTCTGATCAGTTTTATGGAGATATTAATATCTGCCACATAAACTTACTATGAATTATTTAGTAAAAACATACAAAGCATCTATCAAAATACCTGCAAGAGAGTAAGAATAAAATAATGGATACGACATGTTTTCCCCTTAGGACTCATATTTTCTGAAGCAAAATAGTGGAAAAAACTTTTTTCATATGCTTTTTATTTAAAAATTCTTTGGCCACATTTATTTATTGCATAACATTCCTTTTTAAAGAAAACAACAAATCTATCATCTTCCAATGCCAAGGCTAGATTCTGTGACCCCTAGATAATTTTTGAGGTCTCTCCATTCCCATTTCATGAGCCCATGAATTGAACTTGCCATGTTAATTTGTACTCTTGCTCATGTGTCATTGGAATTAATTGTACCACTACATAGTAGCTTATTAGAGCTACAAAAGGCTTGTCTGATTTTCCTTAACTTCATTTACACACGAATAGCCTTATGTTTAGGGAGGTTTAATGATTCATGTTAAGGCAGACTTTGGCTAATAGTGAAACACAGACTGAAATTCCGTCTGTCATCATTGTTCCTGAGTTGTAGGATCAAATAGCTTTTGAAAAAGTAGAATTGCCATATAAAAACTATTTCTAGACTCAAAGGATCAACTATAACATAAACATTTCTAGAAATAGGGATTTATTATCCAATTAGTATTTTCTAACTTTTAGAAAGTTAAGTGGTGTTGCCCCTACTCTCTCTGCCTGATTGTGCTGTGTTTTGTCGTCTCACTGCTGTCACGCAGCAGGGTCACCTAGCAAACGAATTGACCAGGAAGATTCAATTAGTCAATACCTGTCCTTGAAAACCTAAACAGGATGATGACCAATCGCATGACTCTTCTGAAATTAGGGACGGATGTATTGTAGCCTTCTGTACCAAACTGAAAATATACCTAATTAGGTACCTAATATACCTGATTGAAAACTTTTTTAAACATCACTATCAACAAAAAACTTTCTTGGAGAAAGTGAGGATATGTCCAAGCATAGGACATAGGACTGACTATTCTAGTCAAAAATAGAATTTATAAGTTTTGATGTTTTTCTGTCAGACCAGGACTATGTGCAAAGGATACCGGGAAAAAGAAACCACGAGTGATGCTTTCCATGGCTGACTGAGGCATGTGACTCAGTGAGACACACGCACACCTTTCAGGTTAAGTGCACATACTCTGTCCTGTCCTAGAGAACAAGTTCAGGATGGTGACACAGCTGGGCAGAGGAGCAGGGAAAGACTAGAGCTACCGTGACAAAATACATCCAGTGCCTGGTTCAGGCAACAGTAACATATGCTTAGAACTTGGTTGGGTGAGGAAAATGGAAAATTACGAGAGCCAGAATACTTTACTAACACTCCATGGTCTATGTACTATTCTTGATAGTGATTTTGATTTTTAATTACCTTTTTTCATTTAGGGAAAGTTTTAAAATATACTATTAAAAGACTTTGAAATACAGGAAATTAGAAAAAAGAACACATTTTTCATAGTTTCATCAGCACCTAGAGATAAAATATTTATTTGCCTACACATTTTTATTTCTTACAAGTCAGGGTTTTAGGTTTAACTTCCATACTGGATTTTATTTCGGTGTCTGGTGTAAGAGCTGATTCTTGGATGATAAAATATCCATCCTTGAACACTGTTAGGACAAAGGATTGCTGAAGTTCAGCTTCTTCACTGCCTGCAGATTGGCAGGAAATGTCATATGGAAAACAACCAAGTGCCTGGGGGTCTTCTATACACTAAGTATTCTAAATCCCCCCATCAGCCCTGCAGTGTATGTGTTGTCCTCATTTTAAAGATTAGGGCCTGGGACCAAGAGATTTAAACTGACTTATGCAAGCTTACATAGTAGTCATACTAGGGGTGAAACTCAAGCTGTGTGACCTTTAAGTTTAACAGTCATTTCAGTGCATGAAGGCAGACTTCACTGACCCTCCAGTGTGCCTAGAATCTTGCTCATGAGGGGCTGGTAGTAGTGATCAAGTTCAGGAATCCCAAAGGTGTTTGACAGATGACCCTGATTTTGGGATCTAGGAGAGTCACGACCCTGTTCCCATGTGAGATGCCCTGGTCAGAATCAAAAGGTGCCCATTTTGAGCAAGTTAATCAGTTGAGACTCAGGGGTGGAAGCAAGCTCTCGTAAAGCCATCAACCCAAAGGGCCCTGGGTACAGTCCTGGAGAGTACGCACCATACCACTCAGGCCTATAAAGAGTGATGAGTGGTCACATGCTCCCAGTCTGTCCCTTATTTCCCATTTCAATTTGTAAAATTCTCCACATTATTATTGCTTTCTGGGACACTGATGTTTGTTATTAGTTTATTAATTGTTTCATCATATATGATGCTAAAAGCTGGAGTCTGTTTCATTGGGTGAATTTTTAAAGATAGAGTTTTGTGTTCTTTGTATTTTTGGTCTGATAAATTGCCTAGAATTGTTAATTATTTCAGAGTGATTACATATTTGACACATGCAAGTGCACGGCATATTAGTTATTAATTAATATTAAATTTAAACATAGTAATCAACATGAAAAAGAATTTTTAACTCAGTGAGCAGCAGTAGTGAGAAAAATTCAATTTTCCTCTCTTTGCCTCTTATTCCAGTTTTTTCTTCTTCTGCTGAGGAATGGTCTCCTGAGCACAGAGGTAAAGGAGAAAGTAGCAATTGTGAGGTTATCCAGATACAAAAGGATGTCTTCATCTTGACACCAGGATGTGATTTTGGAAGTATTTCATATTTATAGAATTATTCTATCCTCAGTGAACTCTGGGGCATTGTAGCTCTGTACCATGAACTCACTGGCTAGCAACACAGTGAGAACTGTAGCTCTCAGGAGATATGTTACCTATATTTTTCTCTTGCTCATTCGTATGGTCACATGACACATATTCCACATATACGGTATACAATCATATATATGCTATATATGACATAAGTACATACATATGTGGGCTCTATGTGATCTATGTGCATAAGCTGGTTCCAAGATACTAAACATCATTTTTAGAATAATATATATATTTTTCATAGCCAAAAGCTTTTGTGTGGTGAATTTATTTTTAGACACCATAGAGATAGATCATCAGTATGAAGATGGTTGATGACTGTTTTATCTTGCTATCTTTGCTTGAAAGTTGGTAGGGGAACCAAGTGAATTGCAGTAAAGGCTTTCCTTGTGATAGATTTTGTATTAGCCTATAACCCAGAAATCTGGGTCCCCTTAACTAATACATCACTCTTGAACACTGTTGTTTCACATTTCTTACATTATTATTAAAACTTGTGAATCTCTTATTTTTCTAGTCAGTCCCCCAGAAGCCACACTACATACCCCCTCCAAATCTGTTATCTTTTCTGGAGAGACATTGTGGAGTTGACTCATAATTCTTAAATATAAGTGACTTACCTTTTCTTCTGTAATTTTATATGAACATGAACTGCATAAAGTCAGTTATGAACTTCTTGTGCTGATAGTTCTTGTAACTCTAAAATCAAGACTCAAGTGAACAATTTAATGATAGATGATTTTGTTTTCGGGGAAATTGTCTACCTCCAAAATAAGTCCACAGATGCTTGACAGTAAAAGCAGAAACACTCGAGAGAAGGCCCTGGCTCTGGTCTGCAGAACAGTGCTGAGCTGGTAAACTGGGGTCAGTATTTAAATTTCTTTTGGTCTTAGAGTTCTCAACTCAGGAATACTTTGCAAATGTATTTTTTCACCGTGTTTTTTTCACATTATGTTAAATGACACATAGTCATAGCTTTGCGTGTAGCTGTTTTAGGGAGGGCAGGTCCCGTTCTGTCCTTTTTCTGGATGGTATAGAAATCCTGGTAGAGAAACCCTTTCATGTGGCTACCCAGATCTCTCCTTACCAAGGCCAGATAAATGATATTTGATCTGTGAAATTAAGAGAGGCTAAGCCTCTTTCAGCTTCTATGTTTTTAAAAACCTATTTCTGTCCCCAGGTAAGACTATCCTCCTCATGTCTTATCCAAAGAAACCAACATAGACAAGAACAGTGGTCTGTCTACCTCCCAGAGACAGGTGTAGAGTTCTCTCTGTGCTCTTTACTGTGAGGTGACATGCTTGAGACAAATGAATGTGGGCAATGCTTTTGGGTGAGCTTACTATGCAAAGCCAGGCCCCTCCTGCATGTGCTGGTGAATGTTGGGATCATAGAAAGAGCAGTGATAGTCCTGTTGAAAATCTTCTCATTCCATATTCATCAGAGATAGAGCTGAGCTCGCCCTTGTGTTTGTCTCACTCTGGTGTTGGTTCCTGAACTCTTCTGAATTTGATGGTTGTGATTATCATTCCCAAACCCCTGGAAATCCCTCTTCTCTTTCTATGCTATTCAAAACATCTGTATGATTTTCATTTGCATCTGAAATCATCTATATTCACTTTTCTCCTTTCAAACTTAATATTTTCTCTCCACCCCACTGAGCAGTCTTTCTTGGATGCAAACTTCCTAATGGCAGGAATTCAGTGGAAAAGGAATTCAGTGTCTACCAGCACATGCCCAGCACTGTATTGTGTAATGTAGTACCTACCACGTAGTAGATGATCAATAAATCTTTGTTGATAGATGGATCCAAGTATTAAGGACAGATTTATTTCTATGGTATTTACAGTTCTTCATTTTACAGATTTAACTACTTTTTAGGCTATCTTCTCCCAATCATCTCTTTCTTTCTTAAGATAAAATCAAAGGTACAAAACTCATTGAGTTCATATTCAGGTAATGCCTCATTTACTTGAGGCTCTGTTTAATTTTTTTGTTGGTACATGTTTGCAGTTTGTGATGATTACTTTATTGTGGGGAGCTGGTGCCCATACATAATACATTTTAATTCTTTTTATCCACTACCTCAGTCCACTCCTGCTCCTTCCAACTCTCAAGCCATTTCCCATTTGCAAAAGCTCTATTTTATCATATTTTCCCTTCAGTTTCTTTTTTATATCACCTTTCCTTTGCCTTCTCCCTCCCTCCACCTGTTCTTTCCCCCATCCAATGGAAAAAGATCTCCTCAGGGCTGATAGGGGAATGGATATTACTGAGAAATGACATAGTTAATTGTCTCAGCAGTTACAGAAAAATGTATTTCTGGCCACCCACAGTGTGTAGAAGTTCTAAAATTGATACTGACAATAATTCAGAATCATGGTGTCATTGTAAAGGCTGGTGTTAGGGACCCAAATACCATGAATCATGCCACAGGACAGAATGCAAAAAAGAAATCTTTTAAGGGAGAAATGTGGCTAATGAGGTTATGGGTTATCACAGGAGTCTTGTGCATAGGGTTGAGAAGCTTTATTTACCCTTTTTCAGAGCTCCCTTCTCGTTTGTATATGAGTTTGAATGCAAATCCCATTTTTCTTGGGGGGGTGCAAAGTATGGAACAGCTGGGGATTCAAGCTCAGGCTTCATTTACCCTTGAACTGTCCTGTGTTCATGTGGGAACTGCATAATTATTTCAAAGACCAGTCTCACCTAATTATCCCACTGAATATATTAAATCTGCTGTTAAACTAATTTCCTCTGTCAAACCAGGACATAAGAATTTGTTATTAATGCCTAGAAATCCTCAGAAGTGATCAAAACATTCCTTTCCTCCAAAATCTACTTTGTGTGTGTGTGTGTCTCTCTCTCTCTCTCTCTTTCACACACACACACACACACACTATCAAGCTGCAAAACATTTATTTCACGCTAGAAAGTTTTGCAGTTCCCATCCAGAGTGTATGTGGTTCGTGTACATATTTGGCTATTAGGAAAATTCTATATTGACCTGTGAAAATGTTAGCACACTTCTGTTCTGATCTTTTGGAATTCAAGGCTTTCTATTGTGCGGATCATAACTTGGGTCTCCAAGAGGCAAAACATTTTGGAAATACCAGACAACACAAGGAAGTGCTCAGAAATGGAGGCTGGTTGGTTGATCTAGAAGAGACAAGGCTAGTGAGGAATTTTTCCTACAAGGTGACTACATATTTGCCATCTCCAGTAGCATCGTTTGTTAAGCTCAATGCCTGACTTAGTTTGTCGCTACTCAGAAATGCATGCTTGATACTACACTTGTAAAAGAGAGCTGGGAGCCCTAGAGTCTCCCATCCAAATAGGTAACCTCAGGGCTTCTGTCCCTGAGCACCCCAGAGGGCCAAGTGGTGCAGTGTAAGACGCTCTCACAAAGACAGCTCACAAAGATGGCACGCAGTGTGTGTGAATCAGTCCCAAAGCCTGGTCCATGTGTGACTGTGTGTCCGATGTTTTATTCTTGTGTACCTATGTTGAGTGGAATACTTTTTATTTGGTGGAATTGTTGACATTAACAATGCTAACAACTGAATGGTGGTTGACTATTCATTTGTACCTTTTTGCTCTTTATAATTGTGAGACAAGCAAATTAGACAAGAAGGATGGGGGACATCAGACATACCTGGGCTCAGTCTCGACACACCCACTTAATGTTCATGTTGCTTTAAGTGTATTACATCTCCCATGTTTCAGTTCCCTCATGTGCTAAATGAGGGTCATAAGGAGACTTACTTCATGGAATTGAGTAAGGTCATGTGCCTGGAGTACGTAGCCCAGCAAGGGAGGTGGGAATGGACTCACACCATGGTTTCATAGCCCCACACCAGTGCTAATTCTGTTAAATTATGAACTTTCTCTAAAATAGCATTAAAACCTATTTGTTAACCAAAAGCTGTTTGCAAGCCTCATGGGTCCTCTGAGAAGATTGAGATCTATACCAGAGCCAGCTTGGATGCCACAATTTTGGAGTCCTTTCTTTTGTCTGCAGGGTGGGCACACTCTGGCTTGTGGAGAGGTCCAAAGCACTTATGCTCTGACTATGTGTGAGGAATCAAGTGGATGGGCCAGTCTCGCTGACAGCGGCACTTACCAACACTTTCTCTGATTTCTTTCTCTTTTTTTTTTGGGTACCGGGGATTGAACTTGGGTCCTTGCACTTGCAAGGCAGGCCACTGAACCGCTGAGCTAAATCCCCAGCCCTTTTCTCTGATTTCTTAGAGCAGATACTATATGCCCTGCTCGTGTCTCTCTATGATGGTTCAGATTTCTACATTGCTAGTTAGCAAGGAAATGTAAGTTCAGGTACAAGAATTACAACCATGCTCTGCAAAGCTTTCTTCTTCACTCATTACTCTGAAACACCGGGGCACCTTCCTCCATCAGCCTCATGGCTGTGTCTTCCTTTAGCTAATGCAACTATTTCCAAGTCAGATCTTCCCGTCCTGCGGGGAGTTTCTGCTGTTGATGTTGACCCCCTGCATGTAGTTGTCATGTCTTGTGTCAGCTGTGACAGCGGCCTTCTCAGTTTCCAGTGGACTGCTGCACTCGTCCTCAGCCGGACCTCAGATCAGGCCAAACCTCTTCTTTTGTATCTGATTTACTTGGACAGATTGCATTTTTCAGGCTCTTTACACATCTCTCCTTTTCCTTCTCTCTTGTGTTGGAGTCTTTTATAAAGTTAAATAAGGAGTCTTTGTCCCTGTTGCTCCCACTCATGAAATCTACCTGGCCACTTGCTCCAGAGACTCCACTGTGAGAAGTGAGACTGAACGGTCACCACTCTCTTGCAGGTTCGGGAGGAAAGAGTAGGGACAGGGACACCTGTCACCAAATCACCTCATCCTCGGTGCTCCCTTCTTTTGGGCCCAGGTCATTTGTTAGCCCTGCCAGGAGAGCTCAGAGTCTATGATGAATACATTTCTATAACGTTTTATGAGATAATAGATGAAAGGGAATGGACCAATGTGTAGAGAGAGAGATTTCTTTTTAAACCTTTTCTTCTTTTCTCTAATGAGCTATAGGAGTGCAGTGTATGGCAGCTTTGTGTTACACCTGGCCAAAGTGAGCTCTAGAGAGATCTGGAGTTAGGCTGGGTTTCTATTTTGTACCTGCCATCTTTTATCTGATTTCAAATATTGCATAGTAACCTGTGGGGCAATGTTTTTTTATGTGATTTTCCCCCTCTGTGAAATAAAATTTCCTGTCTTTGACTTTAGTATCTGGCTCCAACAGAGTTTTAGCCATTGCACACCCAACAGAATCAATAGCTGATTCCATGCTAGCGGGGGGTGTCTGTAACTTCTGAGGGCAGCTTCGCAGTTGGGATACTTCGATGATCCATGAATAACTTTCAAATGGTGCAGTTGCTTTGGAAGCTAAAGCTTGCCAGCATTTGTTAAGGTCACAGGCACTGGTGGGTTTCTGTGATGAAGAAACTGTAGTAAAACACGAGTTACTAATCCAGCAGTATCAGCGACATGCAAGGGACCCCAGCCTACAGCTCAGTATTATCTGGAAATATTTAGTCTTTCAATGGTTTGTGAGTGCATTCTGCTCTGAATTCTCCACTTGGTGGTGTTCACATGAAGGCACCGTCCCTCATCTATATATTGTGACTTGCCCATCAGCACATTTGCTTTTCATATTTGTCCATCTCTCATGTACAGTGCAGTGCTCATTCACTCATTCATGAAATGAACACAGCCCTTATAATTAGGTAAGTACTTATGCTGTTTTCCAAATTGGGAGCCTTTTGGCGATTGAAAGGGACACTTTTGACTATTATTTGCAGGTAATAGCTATAAATTGGGATGATACAAGAGAAGTATGACAGTAGTCATCCTACTAACAACCATTTATAGTTCTGGTGTTAGACCTGCGCCTTGCCAGCCCCACTGGGGAGCTGGTCTTACTGTGAGTATGCCAGCCTGCAAGTCCATGACCTTTAAAATGTTGTGGATTTGGTCTGTCTACTTTTCAGGAGTTTCAAGGAAGATAAATGGAGTAAGGTGGAGTGTTTATAATCTTTAAAATGTCCTGTAAGCATCCACCCCACATTTGCTATCACGTATGTGGGGACTGCATGTTTAATAACTGTCTCCAACAGAGATGTATGAGAAGACTACGAGACTGGGAGTTACAGAGGTTTTATTATAGGGTCCTCTTGAGCCCAGCACTGTGGGAAAGCGAGGAGAGCAGGAACAGCTAAAGAAGAGGCTGAAATGTGGTGCACTTGCAACTGTGGCCTTGAAAGGTCCCAGTGGTGTGCAGAGCTTGGTGGCTCTTCGCAGCCCACATGAACTGGGCAAGAAGGCTGGGCCTGTGTGGCCCACATTAGAAGTCACTGGTCGCAGGCGGCCTTGAGACTCTTCCCGTCAGTGATGGCAGAGGGCAGCACTGCATGCTTCAGACCCCAAAGCCAAGGCTGCTAAGGCTCCTGCCTTGGTGAAGATGAGTTCAGAGTCAGGAAGTACTGACAGGCGAAGGTGGAGGAAGGCAGGGTGACGGAGTCCCTGGCTCACTCTGATCTATCCAGGAAAACCCAACCCTGACACTAAGGAGAAGGCAAAGTGGGAGGGGAGGGGAAAGGAAATAAGGGGACATATGAAAAAGGAAAAACATGGAAACAAAGTCTTTGTAAATAGGGAAGGGTTGAGGGGCTGAGGAAAAATAAGAACCAAGATACATCATGTAAAGGTGCAAGATCATATTTTTCCTTTTCTCATATTTTTTTCTTTTCCCTTTTACCTACCCCTCCCACTTCCTCTGCTCTTTTAGCCTTTTCTTCCTATTACACAATATCAATTATACATTTTAATCCTTATTTACACTTTTACTTTTTCATACCAGAGAAACTGTTCAGTATTTACACATGTGTGACTTATTAATTTCACTTCAGAGTGGGGCCTCAATGTGCATCCACTAGCTATAAATATCTCTAGTAAACACGGGCAAGCATATATTGCTGTGGTATGATTCTTTTGATTCTTTTGGGAAGATACCCAGCTGAGGAATAGTGGGGTCAAATGGGATTTCTTGGCATTTTTGATTTTCCTTCTCAAGTTATTAGTTTCCAGAGCCTCCAGGTTATGTGTGTTTTTTCTTCCCAGTGCTAGCACCTTAAGAAATTTCATAGGACATCCACTGCCTGTGACATGGAAGGGTGGCAAATGCTCCCCTTGATGACTTTCTGAGATAATGCATACCCCTAACATAGGCTGTTTTTAAGAGGATGTTTTAACCTTTGAAATTATAATTCTGGCCACACATGGTGGCACATGCCTGTAATTCCAGCCCTGTGGGAGGCTGAGGCAGGAAGATGGCAAGTTAAAGATGGCAGACTGGAGATGTAGCTCAGTATGGAGGTCTTGTTACTGAGTTTAATCTACAGTACAAAAATATATATAAATATAAAACATTTCATGCTCTTTGACAATTTTGAGATATTATTAATGTGAAAACATGGAAGTCAGGTATTTCATTAGTTGTACTCTTGATTGCTAAAAATGTTTTAGTTTCTCAGTATTCTGAAAAAAGAGGAATTACCTGGCTTGTATCTGTTGTCAAAGATATATATGTTCCTTTTTTCCTGAGGAAGGCATTGTTTTGACACTTAGCTCTGGGTTAGCACTCCTGGAAAGGCATGGGACTCAGACTTTGACAGGAGGCCTCTCTGTGAGTGTATTAGAGATAAGGGGTGTTATCAGGGAGACAGGTACTGATGCTTCTTTACATGACGCCAGACTTTGGGCTTTGAAGATCTGGAAAACCGAGTTTTATTTTAATAACTCCAATAGGAAGTTTATCTTTAGCAGAATATTTATATTAGGGTTGCAGTGTACCTAAAGATCTTAGTTCTTAAACCATTGGAATAATTGGGTAAATGTGCTACGTAGAAAATAGAAATTTATTTGAGAAGGAAGAAAATGGCTAAGTTTTCAGTTAGTGTAGATGATTAGTGTTAAGTATACAGAGCTGCTGAAGGGACGTTAACTGCATTTTCAATATTTTCCAAAGTAGCTGGACTTAGGGGAGCTCTCACTGTAACCCTGTCCAGGAGCAAAGGCTTGTGTTATTAGATCAGCTGTGCAGGGCTCTGTAATGGTTGGGAGTCCCATCTATATTCTTTGTTTTGTCAGATGTGTATCAATTAGGATGTCTTCTTTGCTTCCTAATATTATGTGCAAATATAATTTTTGGTCAAAACAACTGAATTAAGAAAAATTCTTATGATAATTCTATTTAGCTTTGTGAGTTGCTAAGTGACCAGGCACTTGTTTTTTTTTGTTTGTTTGTTTTTTTTGTTTTGTACTGGGGATCAAACTTGGGACCTTGCATTTGTGAGGCAGGCAGCGGAACCACTGAACTAAATCCCAGGCCCTTAAATTTTTGTTTTTAATACAAGGAAAATAAATTTCTATGAACTTTCTCAGTAATTAATACATATTTGATATGTGTTACTCTGACATCTGGCTGTTTCAGCCCCCTTCAATCCCTTACCTCAGTTCTCTAAGACTTTTAAATTAAAGTATTTCAGCCTTAGACAACAACTAGTTTGTGAAGGTACTATGTGAGTGTTCATTATTTAGTGAATTAGTTAATGCCAATATTAGTCAACCTATATGCAGTGGGCAAGAGAGTAGACTGGACCATTTGTTGTGTTATAAATATTTCTTGTGTTAGTTACTTTCTTGTTTCTTGGAAAAAATATGTGACACCTGCAACTAAAATGAAGAGAGTGCTGTTTTGGCTAAGGGTTCCAGAGTTCAGTCCATAGTTGTTCAGTCCATAGTTCAGTCCATAGTTGTCTGGCTTCAAAGCAGAAACAGTATGATGGTAGGATATGGCTGAAGAAAGTTGCTCAACCCATGGCAACCAGGAAGCAGAAAGAAAGGGAGGAGCTGAAGACAAGAATATGTCCTTCCAGGTTGCATCCCAGTGATCCATCTCTTCTGATCAGAGCTTAAGTCTTAACAGTACATTGAGCTATGAACTGTTAATGAATTAATTGGATTCCCCAAAGCCCCACCTCTGACAGCTTCAGATTTCTGGGGGACATCTCAGATCTAAACCATAACATTTCTTCAGGACAAATGGAGTTTGGAATTTGGAGAAGGACTGTGCAAACAAAGACTCTGTACCAAAGGATCAGCAGAATATGCTAGACAGCAAATAGGCTTGCTTGCTTGCTTGCTTGCTTGCTTGCTTTATTTCTTTCTTTATTTATTGGTAGAAGAAAGTGCTTTAAGTGGCAGATGAATAGCCACAGCATTTGTCTGTAATGTAATGGATCACCTGTGAGCAAAAATGTAGTAACTTGGTAGTGGGAATCACTCAGCTCTGCTTTGAAGTTTTGTTGTCTCCATGGCCTTGGGGCAGAACTACAGGTATTATATTGGACTTCTGCACTGAGAAATTCTGTCGGGGAAGACTGAACACATATAATACTAAATTTCTTGAGACTGGTGTGTTTGAGATTGCCAACAAATCTGGTTCTTGGTGCTTTGGAGATAGCAGAATGCCAAGCAATCCCCAGTCTTGCTGTCTATCCACAATACTTGATGGCATAACTCCCTATGTAAATGAACCTGCATATGTCCACATTTCCAGAAATTCCATTTTGCATATATTTCTTTTTTTTAAATTTCTTTTAAGGTAATATATAATTCTAAAGATTATTACAATATGTAAAGGCATTGTTCTTTGAGACTGGTAGTGATAGGGAAAACTTTAATAGTGAAAATTTAGGAAATGTCACAATGTGAAATAACTTCTGCCCCTCACCCTGCTTGGTACTGGAGATACCTAGTCTCACAAAAGTTTGTAAGTGAAAAGAACTATTGTTAGCTTTATTAATCAATCAAGCTCCCTTCCCCTGGCTAGAGTTGGTAATTGA
Source organism: Fukomys damarensis (assembly GCF_012274545.1). Lineage (NCBI taxonomy): Eukaryota > Metazoa > Chordata > Mammalia > Rodentia > Bathyergidae > Fukomys > Fukomys damarensis. Next base: position 20,534 of record NW_022901033.1, on the reverse strand, counting down.
ATGAATCTAAAAGGTAACTTCCCTAACAAAGAACTGCATCCAGGTTGAAATTCAACTGCCTTGCTCTCATGTTTTGGGTATCTGTGAAAATGCAGTATAACCAACTGAGTAAGATCAAAACTGTAAAACCCTATAAAAGTAAGAGTTGTAGCCCAATGGAGGAGTCGATCAGGGCATCGCCATTAGGTGTGATCGATCTCCATCAATGGAGTAAACTTTTTTATTTTACTTCCATCCTGCTGCCTCTCTGTGTGTCACTTGCCATCTCCTTCTGTAACAGTAGAACTGATTTGTGATCTGACACTACCATATTGTAATGCTGTGAACTTGGGTAGATCCTTTCTTTTACAAAATAAGAATGTAATAATCACTGAGATGTGCTATTTTGAAAATTAAATGAAACAATTGGCTTTAACTGTATAGTACAGTACCTGGCATATGGTGAATGTTAAATATATATTGGCTATTTTAAACTTATTTTTGACTCTTTTATTATCTTAGTTCCTTAACTATCTTATCTGTGAACTGAGAATAATAACATTTGAGTGAAAGGTTTTGCATAAGTAGAAGTTAACTCACAGATATTTGCTCATTTATTTTCCCTATTCTTCGTTATTTATTAGGAATTTGCCCGTGTAAGTCATGGCTTCACAAATAGTTGAAAATATCAAGAGACAGTGGCAATACCGTATGTGTATTCTCTAAGGTGGTTGGCACAATGTTAAGCATGTGGCAGACACTCAATGATTATCTGGGTTTGATGAATGTGTGTCCCATTCTGGTGTTTGGAGTGAATATTAATGGAGAAGATAAAGAACCTCTGGGTGTTTGAGCACATAGATGTGCTATCCATGAGCAAAACTGCAGAAAGCATTCTGTGTGATGAGCATCTGTTGCCACATATGAAATATCTAAGCATCTCTTGACAAAGGAAAGTAGTCTGTGTATATTAGCATTTTAATTGTGTGTATCTTACAATATGTGAAGCAGGCCCTGAGGAAGATGCCCTGTCCAGTCAGGTCTGTGCTTCTCTGGTCCATGCTTCCTTACTAGATGGATCACGAGGTGCCTAAGGGTTCTCTGACCTTCAGCTAGCAGTAGGATAAAGGACACCTTATAATCCACTAATAACCACTAGATAATTTAAAAAGAAGAGGTGAATTTTACTTTAAGAGGAATTCATTAAATTGTTGCCAAAGCAATTTTGTAAAGAAGCTGCTGGCGTGGGGAGCAAAAATGTTGGGGTCAGCCAGGTACAAGAGTTCACTGCTCAATTCATGTTAGCTTGTAGGAAGTATGTACTGTAAATTGAAAATAAGCTTAAAATTTTGCATTACAGCTTGGCAGAAATGAAATTTCTGGTGATACTAATGTTATTTGAAAAACATTAAAATAAGGACTTGCATTTTATGTAGACTCGATTTATACTCTATTCATAGAAGAGGGAGGAAATGCCTGTATTTGTTTTGAGCCAGCGTGTAAGTGTGTGTTGGGCAGAGATCTGGGATAAAGAAAGAAGGATCGCTCCTACATTGGAAACAGATGCAGAGAGAAGTAGAGATAAGTAGATGTGACCCCAGAGGCAGAATAAAAGATCAAGATGTAGGTAGAAAGAGAGCTGCAGGATGTATGAGAGGACAGGGCTTTCACAGATATCATGTTGAAAGCCCACAGCACTTTTTCCAGTCTCATGGGAACACACAGCTCCTTGAGCTAGCAGCGGGGACATGTGGACACACACTCCGGAAGGACGTGCACAGAGGGCACACACACATTACCTCATCAAGGACCATGTTAATGTTGACGTATGAGTTGTAAAAGTGCTGAAAATCACCCAAGTATTTTAAGCACATCTATGTAGCTGCAAAATAAAACCCATTAATCTGTATAACCAATAAAAGCATGGAAAACATTATTAAAAATCGGTGGATGTGACAAATTTCTTTGAGTAGCTTCTCCTTTTGCCACTGTAAAAGCCATAAAAGAGATGAAACACAGTCTAACTGCCTTCTTAGAATGACGAGTTAAAAAAAGACAAAATAGGAAGAAGAATAACATAAAAGATAATAGAAGTATTTCCAAAGGAGAATTAATTTTAAGCGGCCCCTAGTGGAACACTGACATCTTCATGAGAAGCATCATGTGTGTGGGCTTTAGACTGAGGTTTTCTTCAGTGGTTGATCCACCATTAGAGGTCTGACTGCTCAGGATGCAGCATTCTTTGGCACGACTGAATTGAGCCACAGTAGCAATGAGTAGGGAGAGGTCTCAGAAGCACTGGGACGAGCTGTGTCTCCTCAGTAGTGTCAAACAGCTTTTCATGACCTTGAATTCTTACCTCTGCATTTTTCATAATGGAAGGAACTATTGGTGGTTAGTGTATAACCAGTTACTTGATCCTTGGCTTCCTAGAGGCTCCGTTTGCCCATCCTCTTGCCCCGGTGTCTGCAGCCCTCTTCAGCGTGCACTTATCTGTCTGGTTCCAGTGGTTCATGAGCTCCCCGGTCTATGTCCGTGTGGGAAGTAGAAATCTAAATTTTCTCAGGAAACTGATGCGTCAGAGTGACTGGAGAGAACATAATGAACATGGTGCACACGCTTTTATTCTGAATATGCTGACAGCAGAGCTGGCCTGGAATGACGATAAGCCTCGGGAGGATCTGGTTAGGAAAGCGAGCCTTTGCCCATTAGCCGTGGCTCTTGCCTCTCTCTGCCTCTCTCTGTGGCTATGAAGCGGCTGGGCAGATGAATGTACACTGTGGGTTAGTCTCTTGTGTCCTTGTTGACGAGACTCCACAAACAATTCTGGTGCAACAACTGGTTGTATGGAGCAAGAGAGACAGTCGGATAAATTTCAGTAATAAATAGTCAGTTCTGGTGAAACTTAATCCAAACCTTTGCAGATCATGTTTCTGGGAAATTCAGGCAAAGCCAGGGTGTTGGATGGAACTGTCTCACAAGTCAGGAGAAAGAATAAAATGAACTAGATTTTTCTTGCTGTGGCATTCAAAGTCGTGTCAGTTCCACATCTGAACAAGATATGCGTTGCAAATCTCTGTACTTTGCGCTCTGCAGAACGCGGAGTAGGGCTCTCGTTCATCCAGCAGGTCAGCCTTCCCTCGGCCTGTCCTGGTTCTACAGCAGCGGCCGCCCCTGACGCCAGCCTCGCCACCCCTCCCCCGTCCACCCCGAGCATTTCCCTTGTCTCCTCCCTCCCGCACCAACCCCACCAGGGAATGTCCACCCCTGATGTAAAGGCGCGGGCCCGCGGCTTAGGACAGACATGGACTCTTCATTTTAGAAACAATGTCAGAGTGGGGCTGGGGAAATTAGCAAACACTTGAAATGTAAACATTCTCTTTATTCCTATTTAAAATATTTTGATAATTCTAATCCCTCATACCAGTTTAGTTTTGTTGAGGAAGAAAGTCCTCTTTAAAAAGGATTTCATCTTCTCATTAAAGATGTGTGATCAGATGTACACTTCTTAATGATTATTTAAATTTTAAGTTTCTTCATTTCTTCCATCTATGGGTTCTTATAACCTTTTTTTTTCTGTGCCTCTTTTGCAATATCTCATAATGGATACTAATTTCAAATTATCCTTGAATTAACATTTGAAAAACTTTATTGTATCAGTACATGCTTGTAATTCATGCAGTTTACAATCATCTTGAGGACTGGTTATGTGTACATATTGTAGCTTTCTTTTCTAATCCCCATCCCTTCCTCCTCCTCTCCCCTCCTTTGCTCCCCATCACCTTTTCCATACTTGCTGACATTATTTGTCTGAGCCCGTGTCATGGCACATGACTGGAGTTATCAGGACACTGTACATGGCACATCTGTTTTCCTCTCATTTCTTCTTTCCCTCCTCTTCACTCCTCTTCTCTGTCACTTAGACACTTCCCTTTTGGACAACATCTTTCCCCTTGTCCCTTTCTATCCATCCTTTGTCATTTTCTTCCTTCACACTTTGCCTCATTTAAATGAAAGATACCATATGGTATTTAAGCTTGCATGTTTGATTTATTTCACTCAATATTATATTTTCCAGGTGCATCCATCTTCCTATAAATGCCTCAAATTTGCCATTCTTCATAGCAGAGTTTTAGATAACACATTTCATTTATCCCGTCATCAGTTGATGGGTACACAGGCTGCTTCTAGGATTTAGCTATTATGAATTGTGCTGCTATAAACATTGGTATGAAAGTATCACTGTAGCAGGATGACTTAAGTTCTTTGGGGAAGATACCCAGTACAGGGAAACCTGGTTCGAATGGAATTTCTAATTTCATTTCATCGAACTGAATTCCATAGTGGTTGTATTAGTTTGTATTTCACCAGCAATGCAGAAGGGTTCCTCTTTCATCTCAGCCACACCAGCATTTGTTGTTGTTTGATTGCCTATGATCCCAATGACAGCCATTCTTTCTAGAATAAGATGGAATCTTAGTTTTGTTTTAATTTGCATTTCTGTAATGGCCAGAGATGTTGAACATTTTTTTCATGTATTTGTTAACCATTTGTAGCTCTTCCTCTGTGGAGTGTCTATTCATTTCTCTGGCTCATTTTGTGACTGGGCCTTTCATTTTAGGTGGTTTAATTTTTTGAGTTTGTTGTACATTTTTTGTATTAGTCTTCTGTCTGAGGAGTAGCTAGTAAAAATTTTTCCATTCTGTAGGTTTTCTTTTCAATCTACTGATGGATTATTTTGCTGTACAGAAGCTTTTTAGTCTGATATAATCCCATTTGTTGATTCTTGCTGCTATTTCTCATGCAGTTGAGGTTATGCTTAAAAAATCCTTTCCTACACCTATGTCTTCATGTGTTTTACCTATTTTATCTTCTGGAAAGTTTAAGTTTTTTGTTTTAATGTTTAGATTTTTTATCTATTTTGATTTTAATTTAGTACATGATGAAAGATAAAGATCTAGTTTTATCCTTCTATAAACAGATGAGTTTTCTCAACATCACTTGTTGAGTGAGCTATCTCTCAGTTTTATCCTTATAAACAGATGAGTTTTCTCAACATCACTTGTTGAGTGAGCTATCTCTCTTTGAACATATGCTATTGGACCCTTTGTCAAAGATCAAATAATTGAACATATCTGGTGAGGTTTCTCTATCCTTTATTTGTGCCACAATAGTACCTGGATGAGGAACAGGGTGAAACTGTACAAGGCAACAGACAGATTTAGGAACTACACAGAAAGTAACAACAAGAAGACTCCATGACCAGTGTGGCACACGAAGAAGTTCCTGCCATGGTGAGGACTGCAGGCAGTTGTGAGATCAGCGAGGCATTCACTTTGACTGCAGGCACCCTTACTTGTGGTGCTATCCTGACATCAACTTAGGAGATGAGCAACGATCCTGGTTTATTACAGTTTATTACTTGTCCTCTCTGTTCTCCTAGCCTACACTCTAAAGTTGACCCAAAGTAGATAAATAATTGCCATGGAAATATGCTCAGTTTTGGAAAAGATAAAATTTGCTTCCTAGTTTCACTGGTTTTGAAATGATCTGGCTCCTTTAAAAAAGCTTTTGAGGGAGACATAAACAGAATTAAGATGTGTAATGTGCATGGACCAACTCCCCACAATGAATGTAGTCATTATGCACTGTGATCACGGAGTCATAAAATAAAAATAAAATAACTCATGTCTCTTTTTGAGAGACACAAATTATCAGTCATCAAGCAATAAGAAACTTTATTAGGATGATAAAATATAAATACTGGGGAGGATACTGAATTGGATAAGTTTTGTCACTTTTGGACACTACTGTGTCTTTCACTCTTATGAAAAAAGATCCTTTCTAAGTTCCACACCACCACTCTTCTAGGCACAAGCATTTGAAAGATGAGACACAAGCTTTTCTATCACTTAAATCTCCCTTATTTATAAACCTTGTCATGTGCTGTGTTTTAGACACGAGAAAGCAGATTAATTCCTAATGTTGGTATGGAGAAGTGGAGTCACTGTTGTTGGTGCACCTGACCATGTGGCTTAGGAGATTTTGAAATTGTTTTGCTGGAGGAAACTTGAAAGGTTTGGAGATGTAGGCTACAGGAGGCTTAGAATGCACTAAGCAGAGCCTGATTGGTGACTTTGGTCAGAGCTCTGAAGACCAGAATGCTGATAGCAAGGCAGAGAGTAAAGGCCAGGTCAGGAGGTTTGGTTAGGAAGAAGGACCCCTTTGACATTTGGACTAGAGGACATGTGTGTTACAATCTGGCAGGAAATTTGTCTGCATCTTGTCCATTTCCTGAGACTTTGTAGGAGACTGAGATTAAGAACTGTAGAGTAATTAATCTGGTAGAGAAAATATTAAGGCAGCCAACATTCAGGCTGTGGCATGGATACTTCTGGCTGCTTTTGGCCAGATTTATAATGAGAATTGGAGGCAAAAAGTGAATCAGAAAGAGAACTGAAAAAACTTTTGGCTTAGAAGGAAACATGTAAAAAGTGAAAGCATTAATGCCATTAAAAAGAAACTAAGTAATGCCCAGGGAACAAGACACAGAGGAAGATGGGAGGGAAATTGGATGAAAAGAATTGAAGAAAAAAAAATTGAAAGTAGAATTTTTGCAAATAAGGGAACCAAGCATGGGAGGGAGAGGTGGGACAGGGGGGGAGAGAGAGAGAGAGAAAGTTGTACCATCTCCTCATGATAAATGTAATCATTAGGTACTGCAATCATGTACTAATAAAAAAGAAAAATCAATAAGATTCCATCCATTTCAGGTTCAAGGATGCAAAATTGTCAGCATTTCATTTCAGAGGAGAGTCCCTAAGACCCTTGCTTAAGAAAAACCTTTTAGGGAATTGGTTCCCCAGGATTCATTTCACTTTGCCCAGCCATCTGAGCCCTCAGAGGTTGTGGCAGCCATGGTCCAAGGGGGCCTGACTGCTCTCCACACTGGTGGCAGATCTTGGTATTATTTGGGTGATGCTGGCTTTACTGGTGTGCAGAGTGCAATAGTTGTGGTATCAGTGAGGCATTCACCTTGATTTCAAAGGAAGGCTTAGAAGGCCAGGCAAGGAGCCTGTGAGAGTACATGCATGCAAAAGGATGTGGAAATAAAGCAGAAGGTGCACCAGAGTTCAGGATGTCAGAGATGCCAGGAATGTGGGATGTCTGCCAAGTGTAGCTCCAGGTGATGATGGAGCCAGTTCCAGGGAGAGGATGCAACTGGACTGCAATGGGTTACAACTGGCAAGGTCCTGGGGTGCAGCTGCCCAAGCCCTTTGGTATTTGCTTTGGTCCCGCTCTTTTCTATCTCCTAATTTCTTCCTTCTGGAATGAAATGTTTACCTTGTACTTTGTGGTTATGTAATTTGTTTTTTATTTTATAGAAGTTGCCTTTAGTTCCACAGAGACCTTTAGTTGGGCTTTTGGAAAGTGCTGTAACTGCTGAGACTCTGAGGCTATTGCATTTCCAGTTGGGCTGGTTGTACCAGGCTGGGTGGAAGTGTGAACTTGGTGTTTGTGTCTGGAGATTAAGTATGGTTGGAGGAGATGTGTTCGAGTGTGAACCGGATGAAGCGTGGGCCATGAGCATTAACTATGTCATGTTAGTTTGAATGGATCGAGACTGCCTGGCATGTTCTTGAAGCCTGCTCTTGGGTGTGTCTGGGTTGATCGTGAGGTGTGATCCCAGATACATCTACTGTCCCTTCCACTTTCTTGCCTGACACTGTCTCCCTGCTCTGCTTCCCTGCTGCTGTGAACTGAGCAGGTTGGCTGTACCATGACTTTCTACCAGGAGTTTCCTGCCCTCGAGCCTTAACCAACACTCAGTTATTCTTTTCCTCAATCCACCCAGAGATAAGTTAAAATAGTTCATTTTCATACCTCTCTTAGAATTGTTGATTGTTTCTATTCTTTGTTTCTTGTAACTTGACATTGCTTTTTCTTCCTAATTACACATTTATCATCAGGCTCCTCTATTTATCATCCAATGCTCCTCTCTGCATATCTGTTATAATTGGAAGTAGAATTTTGAGGCATTTGTAATTTTTCTTCCAGATTTGATTACCACTCTCATTCCATCTACTGGGCAATAGCTCTGGCCATGCATCCTTGAAACACAGTATTTCTTTTTTTTAAAACTAGCGAGCAAAAACAAACCATCAACATTGCCTTTGGATCTCTTGAGTTGTGTACACATTCAGCACACATGCTGGTCAGGAGCTGTGGATGAAAACTTTTTCAACAAACTCATCAGCCAGTCAATGTCTTATGACTTCAAGGAAAGCTTGCTCATTCTGATGACAACCCCATCTGCAATTAAGTCAGCTATGGGTAAAGTCATTGTCTGACAAGGCCAAGCAAAATCTTCAGAGGCCCAGGTAAATGTGAGCAGCCATCAGAGCCAAGAGTCCTCTCACTTGAGCCCTCATAGCACAAAGTTTGTAAAGCATGTCAAATTGAAAACTTAAAGCATCTTAGGGTGTTCTTCCTAGTCAGTACATTCCGTTGTAAGATCGAGTTGTTTTGCACCATTTATTTCCTGACTGAAATGGCTTCTTGATGTCACTGGGATGACCACATATCCAGAGTGTAAAATCTGGGCCTTAGAGACTTTGTGTACTGCTTAGATCTCATTGAGTGCATATAAGCTAAGTCACACTCCGCTCATTTACATGTTTACACACCCCACATTTTTTCCTGCCTACATAGGGATGTGCTTTGTTCAGTGCACGGGGTCTCTCCCACACCAGTAAGTACCCTGGGTGTGTTTCTCTGTTTATTCTGAACACAGAATCCATACTCGCTGCTTTGTGTAGAATTTCCATGCATGTTTTATTTAGTTTGTGGTAAGAAAACTTTCAGATATTTGTACATTAAACATGAATATTCATCTCACATTGGTGTTCCATGGATAATAATCTTTTCTCTCCAAATTGTTTGTGCTTTTTAACTTATGAATTTGATGCCTTTAAATGTCAGGCCATACAGTAACTTTCCAAATACATTCTCACTTATTTCTCTTAGATACAAATAACCCACGATCTGAAAAGAACTTCTCTACAACACATCACAGTCAAAATCCTATAACTCCAACACAATTAGAGAATTTTAAAGGCTATTAGAGAAAAGTAATGACTGATTTATAAAAGTAAACCCACCACAGTTACAGCAGATTTCTCCACACAAAATGTAGAAGCCAGGAGATCTTAGAGTAAAGTGTTTTAAACCCTAAAACAATTTCAAACTCAGACTGATGTATTCTGCAATAAAATTTTTCAAAGTTGATGGAGAAATAAAGTCCTTTCATAAAAAAGAACTTTAAACCATCAAATGAGCACTCAAAAAATTTCCTAAGAATATCCTAGAAAGAGACAATGAAGTCAACAATGGCAAAAAGGCCAATAGAATGAATGTACCAGGTGGGGTAAGCAGTGAAACAGAGGGGAAAAGGGAATAGGAAAATAATTCAATGATGGGAATAAGTCAATACTTTTAGTAATAACACTCAATATGTATGCTGTATGCAAAAAATCCCCCATTTAACTCAAAGGGAAATTCATAGAATAAAAATCAAAGGCTAGTAAACAATATTCCATGCAATGAGAGAGAGAGAAAAAAAAAGGCAAGTGTAGATATTCTATTTTCAGAAAAAATGGACTTAAAGCCAAAAGTGATTGGAAGAGGCACTGGTCATAACATATTGGTTAAGGGAAAAACTCAACAAGAAAAGGTAACAATTAAAATACATATGCTCAAAACTCTGGCACAGCCAACTTCATAAAACAAACAGTACTGGGCATAAAAGATCAGACAAAAATCATAATTTTAGAGGGAGTTCTCAGTATCCAACTATCAAAAATATATATCAGTTAGCTTAGGTATCAGCAAAGAAATATCAAAGTTGATCCAAATCTTTTAACAAATGAACTGAATAGATGTCTACAGTGTTCTGCTCAACAACAACAGAATACACATTCTTCTTGGGAACATATGGAATTTTCTCTGAAAGAGACCACATACTAGCCAATGTGGCATGCATAAGTAAATGTAAAAGAATTGAAATATTGCACACATTTTATAAGATCATAATGTGATGAAGCTAGAAATCAATGGCAAAAGAAACTACAAAAATTATGTAAAAACATGGAAATTAAATAATATACTCTTGAATAATCATTGGGTCACTGAAGAAGTCAAGGTAGAAATTTATTCCTAGAATCAAATGGCAATGCCAGTACAGTGTAACATGCCAGAACCAATATGACACAACGAAAGGAGTCCCAAGATGGAATTTTACAGCTGTGAACACCCAATCAGGAAAACAAAGCAATGCCTATGTAATTAACTTAATGATGCACCTCAAAAACCTAGACAAATAAGAACAAACCAAAATCAAATATATGCAAGTAAAAAAATTATAAAGATCAGAGTAGAAATTAATAAAATTGAGACAAAAAATTAAATGAATGAAAGAACTGGTTCTTTGAAAGTATAAACAAAATTTGATAAACCTTAGCCAATCTTACAGAAAAAAGTGAAAAAAAGAGACCCAAATCAAGGCAAGTAGAAATGAGAAAAAAAAAAAAATGAAATCACAACTGTCATTCATTGCCAAAAACTAGAACATTACTAGTAACTACTTTGAAATCCTATGCACCAAATGAATTCAAGAATCTAGAAGTAATGGATAGAAAATCTGAATTACCAAAACCAAAACAAGAATATATAAAAACTGGAATAATCTAACAACAAGCAATGAAATTGAAGCATTAATGAGAAATGTACCAACCAAAAAATTCCAGGAGCTGATTGACTGCCACTGAATTCCAAAAGAACTTCAAGGAAAGTCTAACACCAATACTACTGAAACAGTTTAATGAAATTGAAAAAGGAGTGCTTCCTAAGGCATTCCTGGGAAGCTAGCATGAACCTGATTCCAAAATCAGGCAAGTACTTACCCTCTTAAGAAAAGAAACATGGACCCCCATTTTAGTGAACAGAGATACAAAAATCATTTACAAGATACTGGCAAATGGAATGCAACAAAGCATTAAAAAGATCATATATCATGACCAAAAGGCTTCATTCCAGAGATGCAAGGATAGTACAGCATATACAAATCAATAAATGTCATATATCACATCAACTGAAACATGGACAAAAATTACATGATCATCTCAATACATACAGAGGAAACTTTTAACAGAATCCAGCATTCATTTATGATAAACATTCTGAAGAAAATATGTTCAGCAGAACCTTATCTCTATTTGATAAAAAACATTAATGACAAACCTACTGCCTACAGCAGTAATGGTTGTAGAGTCAAGGGTCCAAACTGAAACCCAAAACTCACTTATTTATCACAAAGTGCCAACAATGCAACTAAACCTGAATACTGAGGTTTTAGTTTAGAAGAACAACTCATACATTAGCATCTTCTGTCTTAAAATAAAAGCAACAAGTGCCATTTTCATCACTGACCTACATCTTTCTCATTAAAGTCAGGAAAAAGACAAGGATGTCCATCATCATCATCACTTCTATTTAATATATTACTTGAAACATTAGCCAGAAGAACCAGGCAAGAGAAACAACAGAGATAAGTGTAGTAAAGGAAGAAGTCAATTTATTGTATGCAGATGACATGATCCTTACACAGAAGACTCAAAAATTCCACCAAAAGACCCTTAGAATTACTAAATAAATTCATTGATGAAACAAGGTACAGATAAACACAAAAATCAACAGCATTATTGCACACAATAATGAACTCACTATGGAAAATGTTAGGAAAATAGAATCACAATAGCATCAAGAAAATTAGGAATGACCTAATTAAGGAAGTGAAAGACCTCTACAATGATGATAGTATTTCTAGAAAGGAGATTGGAGGGAACACCAGAAAATGGCAAAATATCCCCTGTTCCTGGTAGGTTGAATCAATATAGTCAAAATGGCCATACCTCCAAAATTGATATACAGATAAAATTCAATCCCAATCAAAATACCAACATAATTCCTCAAAAAACTAGCGGAAAAATTATAATATTCATATGGAACCAGAAGAGATCCAGAATAGGAAAATCAATCCTGGGCAACAAGAGCCAATCAGGAGGTGTCACAATCCCTTATTTCAAGTTATACTACAAAGCTACAACAATAAAAACTGCATGGTACTATGACAAAAAACAAAAATAGAGAAGTGGTTCAAAGGAACACAATAGAAGATGTAAAAAGAACCCAAAGGGCAGTCATCCATCTGATCTTTGACAAAGGGGAAAAAAACAAGCTGGAGCAAAGACCGCCTCTTTAACAAATGCTGCTGGGAAAACTGGCTATCCACATGCAGAAGATTGAATCTACACTTATATGTAGCACCATGGTTTAAACTAAAATCAAGACAGATCAAGGGTAGAAATGTTAAATCACAAAAACTCTCTTGGAAGATAAAATAGGTACAATTCTTGAGGATATAGGTGTAAGCAAGCACTTTCTAAACAGAACTACAATTGCACAAGAAATAATACTAAAATAAAAAATGGGATCAGAATCACGCCAAAAAGCTGCTGCATAGCAAAAAACAACCCACAAAGTGAAGAGACAAGCTACAGATGGGTAAAATACTTTTCCAGCTATTCCTCAGATAGAGGACAAATATATAAAGAGCTCAAAGGCACTAGATCTCCCCAAACACTTGACCTAATCAAGATAATAGGCCACCAAAATGAATAAACATTTTTCAGAAGAGTTATAGATGGTCAATGTTGACCAGAAGAAATGTTGAATGGAAGAAGTGTTCAATATCTATGGGCATTAAAGAAATGCAAATTAAAAAACACTGAGATTCCTTCTTCCAGAAAGAATAATTATTATCAAGCAATCAAATAATAACAAGTGGTGGTGAAGCTTTGGGACAAAAGGGAACTCTTCTGCATAGTTGGTAGGAACATAAACTAGTACAATCACTGGAGAGAACTGTATGGAGATTCCTGAAGAAACTAAAACTAGAAATTCCATTTGGCCGAGGTATTACTATTCTAGGAATATTCCAGAAAGTATCGAGGATATCATATTACAGTGATATATGTATACCCACATTTATCGCAGCACAAGTTATGATAGCTAAATCTTGGAAGTGGCCTATATGTTCATTCACAGATGAATGAATAAAAAAAATGTTGTACTACTGTGACATAAAACATGGTAAGCTTGAGTCCTAGTAGAAAATGGATGTACCTTGGCATCATAATTTTAAGAAAAATAAATCAGATACACAAGCTTCAATATCACATATCACATGATTTCTCTTATATGAGAAATCCCAAATAATAATTTAAACAGCAAAATTAAAGGAAACGGAGATACATCTTTTTCAAATGTGAAGGGGACCAAGATACGGAGGAAGGGGGAGGGACTGACAGGAGGAAAGAGTTTTGACTCGTAAGCAGAATTTAGGGAGGAAAATGTGAGAAATAATTTTAGAAATAAGAAACTGTAAGTGTAAAGGCTCATGGTTTAAAAAAAGTTGATGAATCACTTAAACATTTGAAAAATCATTTTGCGTGCTAGGAGTGTTGGCCAAGGCAAGCTGAAAGACTGAGTATTGTCACTGAATTATATAATTATAAACATGTAGCTCAAATTTTCAATCTCGTAGCAAATAGAATGCACCTCAAAATCTAAAGATGTAGAGTCTTGTTCAGCAGCTGTGTCAGGCACTGTCTTGGCACATATGAGCTTGGCTTTAAGGGTTTGTCTTGGTCCACATTTGCCAGAACCCTCAATCTTATTAAACCTACTCAAACTCCAATGACTGCAAGATATTTTACTACAGCAGCATGGTCACTCTGTTTCTGCTTGAAATAGCAAGTGATTTTGCCTTTAGAAAACAGCTTATCTTTTGTGAGAGACATTGCAGTTATCCTTATTATGTGTTACACACTTGGTACTTAATCTGTGATGAGTCCTCTTTTGTTTGTATACATACTTTATTAATTTGCAAATTACACAAAGATTTGTAGAGCAAATTTTCTGGATAGTATGTAGTGCTTAGAGTAATGAGACAGGCAAAATCATCACTCATGGAAGACAGGCAATAATCAGGCAAACAATCCAATATCATAAATTTACCAAAATGTAAGCAAATGTATGTGCACATTTATGTATACCCACATGTAAGTGAAGGATGACAAGATATTTACTTGGCATGGTCCAAAAAGAAATTTCTGTGAAGAAGGCATTTACACAGTGTCTGCTTCTGTAAAAAGTCTTATGAAGAGTTGGGATGTAGCTCACAGGCAGAGAGCCTTTGCTTAGCATGCATGAGGCCCTGAATTGTATCATCTATGAAACAATAAAATGAAACCAAACCAAAGCAAACAAACACACTGGAAAACATGGAGAAGCATTAGTGGCACCATTTTACAAATGAATAATCGGAGTCAGAGAGATCGTATAAATCACATAATAAATGGTTCACCGTATTAAGTGACAGTGCTAAGATTAAGTCCAAGTACTAGTTTGCCATTGAGTTTATTCTTTTTGTATTACATTTTCCCTTACAATAAATTTCTATGCACTTTCCTGAACCATAGCTACTTATCTTTCCTTGTGTGCCCTAGAAAAAAGCCAGTAGCGTGTTTCATCTCAAATATTTGGAAAGCACTACCTCTTCTTTGAGGATATAATAACAACTCTCTTCCAATTTACTCAACATTGACATTTCCTGCTTGCCAGGAATTGAGTGTGAAGTGAACAAGAGACCCGATCTTTGTCCTTATAAAACATGCTGTCTCATGACAAAGTGCTCATTTCTCAGTTATCATGGTAAAGCTGTTTGTAAAAACTACATGAAAACTTAGCAAATTAAACATCGGTTATTTTCTTATTAGCCTCTGTGTAGACTTAATCCTTTCTTCGTGCTACATCCCTTAAATCCATCACAGGTACATTTCCATGGACACGACAGGGCTATTTAAAGATGTAGGAGACCGGACACGTGTGCATGCTTTTAAAACGTTTTGCCTGAGGTAAGTTCTATAGCCATGACTGAAGGGGTGGGGAGGATGAAAATTATGGGTGAAGACTATGAACACAAGGAGGACATTAACTGACAATCCTAATGTAGTCAATGAACCACAAGGAATTCGTACTTTTTTATGTAATGCATACAACATAGTTTATAGATTTTTTGTTATCCAGATCATTTAAATAGAATACACTATGTTGTAAGTTGTCAATGTAAATATAAAAATCTAACCACACGATGGCAAATATTTTGATATGTATTAGACAATTATAGAAATATGAATAATCTTCATTCTACTCATTCAGCAAACATCAAATAGCAATAATGACAGTGTGATGACCTACTGAACGCTTTCATTGAGGATGTTTGCCCACAGTTGTTACTTAGTTTGGAAGGTAAATAAACCTTATTAGTGTTGACGTTTTTTCCGCTGCCTTTTCTTTTTTAATTGCTTAGAAAATTGTTGAATATTCAGTGACCTCATATCAAATTATCAAATTATAATCTCGCAAAAAATCACTGTGACCAAAATACAATGGTAATCATTGCATTCATTAATACTGGCCTCAGTTGACCTGATTGTCTAGCACATCTATGACCCCAGTAATAATCTAATTCTAAAACCAGCTGGGCCCTGCTGTCCTAGTGTGGTCTTTAATTGGGATACATTACTTGAATTGAGTAGAGGCTGCTGAGCAGATTGGTGAGACTCTGGCTGTGTCTGGATGGCAGATGGGTAGGCCACAAACTAAGGAAGGAAGACCCCTCCTGGATCTGGGCAGCATCAGCCAATAGAAGTGTACCCTGGATGGAATACAAAGGAAAAAAGGAATCTCCCTTTTCCTTCTCTGAGGAGTTCTGGTTTTCAGCATTGCCTTTGGACATTTGCCTTTAATTCCCTTCAGCCTCCAGTGCAGTCTCTTCTGCCTTCCATTGCAGACCCCTGGGCTTGCCCAATGGTTGTGCTCCACACTGCAGGGAGCTCCAGGCCCTGAACCTTTGGGGAGATCCTCAGGCTCTCTGGCACACAGATGGTCATTTTATACTTACACCCCTGATTCTCCAGGTGGCTGTTGTAAGTCTGCCTGCTTAATCCTTTATGTAATTAAATATTACATTATATTTTATACTATATCTGTTCCTCTCTAATAACCCTAACTGATGTGCCTACTCAAAAGATAAATTAGAAGTTAGTATCACAGATGTGGCTGTTCAATGTGAAAAATTGGTGTTTACAATACTTTCTTGCACACTTTTATTGATAGAACTTTATAAATAGTCTGAAATGAAGTTAAAAGGAATGTCACCAGTCCTGCTTTGCTAACTCTGACCCCCTCTCTTGTGGACTGGAATAGCTAAATATAAACATCCTGAAAGAAAATGCTACATTTGGGTCAACACTGAACTGTCTTGTGGCCATGATTTGTGATGGGAACTATGGAAACTAGAATGTCTTATCACCTAAAATGAGGTCATGATTGTAAGACTCCTATAAAAGGCAGATTGTAACCCAACCCAGGGTTGGTCATTTGGCACAGCCTTTGGTGCAGGCCAACCCTTTGCTAACAAAGTAAACGTTTATTTTTTCCACTTCCAGTTCCTCCCACAATATTATAACATACTACATTAGTTTTCAAGGACAGCTGCCACAGAGTGCAACAAATGGAGGGAACTTAATAGCAGAAATTATTTTAAAATAGTTCTGAAGACTAAAGTCTGAGATGAAGGTATTAGTAAGATTGGTTCATTTTCTTTGGCAAATTGAGAGGATGAATGTGCTCCCTGCTGATATCCTACTTTCTAGGGATTTTTTTTGACAGTGATTGGTGCTTCTGGGCTTTTAGAAGGATTATTATAATTTTTTGCATTATATTTACATAACACTTTCCTTTTGTTTCCAAATTTTCCTTTTTATGATGACTCAGATCATATTGGATAATAGCCCAAGCTAATAATCATATCTTAGCTAATTAAATCTGTAGTGACCCTATGTCCAGATAACCTCATATTCTAAGGTCTGGGAATTAAGACTTCAGCATAGGAATATAGTTGTGGTCATAGTTCAATTCAAAATGCACACTTTAAAACTTCAAGCTAAGCAGAGGCTTAATATTACTATTTTTAAAATTCCTGTGACACTAAAGGTTGATTTCCGTAATGAGATATGGATGTAAGCAAATGGAAAACAGGCTACGATTTCCAATCATCATCCATTGCTAGGTGTGAATCTATAACAAATGCCCCATAAAGAGGATCCGAGGAGGAAGTTTGAGTTGCCTTAGATGTTGCAAATCATAAATCAATGGTGAGTTTCTGTCTGGATGTTTGGAATCAGGACCCTGTCTTCTATCTTTGCAGCTCTGTCACAATTACTTCTCTCGTTCTTTCACTTGACCTCCAGATTTCTGTCCCTTTGGGTTATGAAATGTCTAGATAAGATGAAAATAATGGTGTGGATTCTACAGAGATTGTCTGAAATGAACAGTTAGTAAGGGTAGAGCTCAGAAATATAAGCTCACCTAGGCAGTGGATTTGAGTTAGACTTGGGACACAGAATAGAAACTGAATTTAAAGAATACCCCATAATTTATTTAAAGAATAACTCCCAGTATTTCTTCTAGCTTTCTCCCACTAAAGTAGAAGTTTCTCTTATTTATTGGCAGGACAATCAAACCTTGAGTTCAAATAGAGACATGGAAAATGATTTTTCTCTTTCATAATGATGTAACTGACAGAGGGGTGCAAGCAAGACCTTGCTGAGATCAGTTAGAAGCTGTGCAGAGTTGGCTGAGCAATGAGTGACAGTGTTTTATGTACTGAGAGCCAGAGGAGAGGAGTTCTTCTGGGGAGGGTGACAATGGATGTAGAACATTAACTCTTATTTCAGAAAGTAGCAACTAATAAATAATGGTTGGATCCAAGATCTTTCAAAAAACCATAATTTTAAACTTTATGCAAATTATATAGCTGTATTACGTCTGAGCTGAATAGCTTCATAACTAAATATTTTGCAACTCATTTCTTTGTTTCTAAGTGTATTTCTATGCACAAACATTTTAAAATTATGAGATGTCTGAAATGCTGATTATGCATTTCATGAAATAGTTACTGTCTTGTTTGGTTAACAAAGAGACCAATGCTCAGAAAATTTGTACAGCTATCTGTAACAGAAAGGAGAAAGTTTATTTTTTTCAGCTGGTACAAGTTATTTCAGGGAGAAACCTATCTTAGTTGAGGACATAATTCCATAGGATCCTTTGGAGTAGTTACTCAGTGTCCAGAACATGAAAATAGGTAGACTCCTGTACAGATCATGGGTTAATATTTTCAAATTAAAGATGCTGGAGGGAATTTCAGAGAGGTGGGAAGACATCAAAAGAGCCCTAGCCTCAGGTTCTTCTCTATGTTTTCCTTCATCCATGTTTCAGAAAATTTTTTAACCCCTTGAAATGCTGATATTGAATATATTTTATTTTGAGTTGAAGGTACAGGGTTTTGCCTTGTTAAACAGTTATTTAACTTAAAATATTTGTTTTGACTTATAAAAATAAACTTGTAGGGCCAGGGAGTTATCTCGTGGTGCTGTGCATGCTTTGCAAGTGCAAGGACCTGAGTTCCATCCCTGGTACTGAAAAAATAAAAACAAAAACAAAAACAACAAAAAAACCACTTGTAATAAATATTCTGTAAGTCACTCATTAATGAGAGAACAAATAAGATATTGTAAGCTGTGCAAAAAAATTCAAACAGCATGTACTCAAATTATAAAGACAGTTAAGGATGCCAAAATTATTTTATGAGTACTGTTTGTGCCAGACTGTCTACTCCCAGTGGGAAATAGGGAGAACGCTTTCCCCACTGGCCAGAATGCACTTATGCATCAGTGAATAAGGACTACTCTGGTATTTCTATCAGTTTATGCAACTGACAGAGTTGACAAATAAGTAAAAAACAAAAAGGACATAGAGAACTCAGAAAGGTATACTACAAAGGACTCCATGATCATCTTGCCCATTTCAAAATATTTCAGTTTTTCCTGCCAGTTTTAGATTGGTGCAAATGCACTAAGGCGACAACTTGAAGCAGGTTGCTGAGTCATAGAGAAACCCAAGGAACTGAGTATTTGGGAATCATTGTCAGTCCTCAGGAGTGCTCTGGGTTTGGCGAGAGGTTGGAATTGGAGTTCAGGCCAAATTTTACTCAACTGACATACGGTTTGCATTTTATGGCTCTTAGAGTGGTTAAGTAGGAAGTTGGGAGGAAAAGCACAATCTTCTCCCTCCAATTCCATTGCAAAATTCACAGAATAGAGTATTGATCTGAACAGCTTCAAAACTTTCTAAAGAAGAGCTTTTTTTAAAAAAATGAGTTTAAATGATTTTTGAATGATATTGAAATGAGTATTTTCTGCTTAAATGCAATACAGGCTGAAAAATTATGATTTTTAAAAATCTAAATAATGAATTAAATGAATGAATAAATAAATAAATAAAATTTGTGAGTTCAGTTAAGTCCTGCAAAAAGATGCAAGTCCCAGTCACCAGTACCTGTGAACATGACCGTATCTGGAAATAGTCTCTGCCAATACAATGACATTACAGTCAGGCCGGATTGGTGGGGATCGAATGCGTGATTCAGCACCCAGTAGCATGTGAGGAAAGGAGTAGACAGAGAGCCCGAGCGGAGACGTGTGGGGAGGGCCGAGACCACAGCAGCGCACCGGGCGCAGCTCCCCACCCTCAGCCACTGAACCCGGGAGGCCCCGCCACGCTTTGACTTCAGATCGGTACTTTCTGGACCATGGAGGATAAATCCACGCTGTTTTAAGTCATCCTGTTTGTGAAATGGATGTGAGGCAAAGATTTCGCTTGACTCCATGACAATAACGAATTATCCAAGACCTTTTAAAAAACCTTTCTTTTCAAAATCTTTTAACCTTATAATAGCCCTGACATCATTCCATTTAAAAAAATAATATAAAGAAGCTTATAATGAATGAGACATTGAATACAAAAAGGTAGCCAGCCTTAAGTTTTTGGTGAGTATGACTCATGACGAAAGAAAGCACAATGGCAGAAAGGTATCTCCAGATTCAAGCAGGGTATCATCATTTTTTTTTTTATAATTTTCCAGATCAGAAACCCAAACGGGAAGCTGAATCAAGATATTTCCTAACAGCTGAAGTAACAGAGTTGCATGAAGTTTTCACAAATTGAGACTATACAACTTGATCCATTTTCCTGTGCTATAAAAGAACACCGGAGACCCGATAAGTAACACAGAAACGACGTCTGATTCACGATCAGCCTGGAGGCTGGGGGTCCCAGAGCGGGGCACTGGCTTCACTCACTCCATCCCAGCAGTGCCACGGTGGTGATGAAACTGTAACATAAATATCAGAAAGGAAAAACTGCCTTTAATCATAGTACAGGTAAGAGCGGGGAAAATGAGAAAAGATAGCTAGTAGAGGATCTACTTCACAATGTCCGAGTTCCCTTGTGAGCACACACTGCTTTGGGAA
>NW_022901032.1:16874-21928 GCF_012274545.1 Fukomys damarensis | reverse complement strand
GTCTAGCTAGCATATGTGTCTGGATCCTATCTAGGTTTAGTTCTTATCCTTTATTTGCGTCGATCACTTACCCTCTAGGTTGTTCTCACAGCTGGATGGGGGCCGTGCAGACTGCATGTAAATCCAAACTCGTCCTGAGAGGGCAGGAAGTAATCCAATCTTAGGTAGGTCTCGGTAGAATGTCCGTAGATCCTGGCTCGCCAGGTACGGGCAGCAGTTCAGGCATTGATCTTTTGATTCTCTGAGCAGCGTCCACTGGTTGAAGACCCCGTTCCTCTAGCCCCATGTTAGGGCGCCACTTGCCCAGGCCAGCGGGGTTCATTATTAGTAGGGCTCGAGGAGGGGACCACCCGGAACAGCAACGGGAACGACGCAGGAAGACAGGAACCAGACAGAGCTCTTTTAGATGGTCAAAATTTGACAATTTTTATTTCTCACACAGCAGCTTTTATGCAGGCAGGGATGAGCAGGGAGTTTCCTGGTTGCTAGGTTACCTAACCTAGGCTGGTCTAGCTAGATAAGGTAGGGCATGGCCAGAATGTTCCCGGGAGGGGTCAGAATGTTCCCAGGAGGGTGTAAAGTTCCTATCAGGGGCACATATACACACAAGGTGGAGGAGCACACACAGAGGGTGGAGATGCACAGGGGTCTTGGTCCCCAACACCAACAAACAAAAACGAGTAGAGTTGTACTCCATATAAGGTGTGGACTTCACTGTAAACACACAGCATTGCAGCACTTTTCTCTGAGGAGTAATTCACAGTCAGGAAACTGACCCCTTTGGTTTCGAAGGGCTAAGTCGTGAAAGAAGCTGTTTCCCAGGGAAATCTGCAGTTTAAACCACAGAAGCACATGGCCTAGTGGGTTTGTGTTCTACCTTCAAACTGAAGCTATCCTCAAGTATACAGGATTCTGGAGGCTTGTGTGCACTCAGAGCTGCTAGGGACTCTCCTAGGCCTGAAGGGATGTTCTGGTACAAGTGCCTCACAACAGTGTTCCAATCTCTGCTGGGCAGAGACCTACAAAGAAAAAGGAATACAATTATACTCCAGTACACAGGAAGATTTCACTGGAAAACTCACACTGTTGCAACACCTTTCTCTGTGGAGTTCTTCACATTCTCCCAACTATCCACTTTGCTGTGAAAGGCCTAAGTGGTGAAAGAAGCTGTTTCCCGAGGAAATCTGCAGTTTAATCCCCAGAAGCACTCTGCAAAGCGCATTTTTGTACTACCCTCAAACTGAACCTATCACCAAGCATACAGAGTTCTATAGGCTTTTGTGCACTCAGAGCTGCTAGGCAATGTCTTAGGCCTGTAGGGCTTTTCCAGTACAAGTGCCTCACAACAGTGTTTCAGACTCTACTGGGTAGAAACCTACAAAGAAAATGGAATAAAATTATTCTCCATAAAAGAGGTGGACTTCACTGGTAAACTCACACAGTTGCAGTACCTTTCACTGTGAAATTTTTCACATTCAGGAAACTAACTGCTTTGGTTTGAAAGGCCTAACTGGAGAAAGAACCAGTTTCCCAGAGAAAACTGCAGTTTAACACGTAGATGCACTCTGCAAAGTGCGTTTGTGTTCTATCCTCAAACTGAACCTATCACCAAGTATACAGAATTGTGGAGGCTTGTGTACCGTCAGAGCTGCTAGGCACTCTCTTAGCCTTGAAGGGCTTTTCTGGTACAAGCACCACACAACAGTGTTTCAAACTGTACTGCGCAGAGACCTGGCAAGAAAATGGAATGCAGTTATATTCCATATACGATGTGGCCATCACTGGTAAACTCACACAGTTGCAGCACCTTTCTCTGTGGAGTTCTTCACTTTCAGGAAACTAACCGATTTGATTTGAAATTCCTAAGTGCAGAAAGATGCAGTTTCCCGGGGAAAACTGCAGGTTAAACCGCAGAAGCAATCTTAAAAGTACGTTTGTGTTCTAACCTCAAACTGAACTTATCACCAAGTATACAGAGTTTGGAGGCTTGTGTGCACTCAGAGCTGCTAGGCACTCTCCTAAGCCTGAAGGGATTTTCTGACACAAGCGCCACACCACAGTGTTTCAATCTCTGCTGGGCAGAGACCTACAAAGAAAAAGGAATACAATTATACTTCATATAAGATGTGGAATTCACTGGTAAACTCACACAGTTGCAACACTGTCTGTACCCAGTCATGCCCACTGGAGTTTGACATTTGGAAAATAACTTCTTCCTGTATAATTAAGGCATCAATATTTGCTACTTTTCAAGGAAACTGTTTGTTTAGCTTGTTTTCACTCTTTCACCCTGACATAACAGGAAGCTCATTAGCCGAAGATCTGATGTTATCTGTAAGAGTCAGGAAATCCGGTCTTTGAAAAACAATTACTTGGCGTTTTTTGTTGTTGTGTGCCCTTAAAAGCTTCCTGTGGATGTGAGCCTATAAAAGGAGTTGTTTCTGTGAAATAAATCAGACCTCTTCATCTCCACTCAGGCTTGAGTGTTCTTTCCTTTCTCAGTCCTCACTCCCCGACTCAGGCATGTTTGTGTTGTAATGGCTGGACCTCCACAAGTGGCACCCAAACAGGGACCTGAAGAACAGGGTCTAGAAGAACAGGGACCTGAGTATCGAGGGATTCAGTGAAGGACACCGCTGGATAAAGAATAAAAGGAGATCTCCTCAAAAAGAAAGAAGAGGACCTTCAAAAAGAAGGCAAAAGAGGAGCGGTGAGTTTTCTTATAAATATTAAAAATGGGAGCTAGCACTAGTCGGTTGCCTTTTGTATATATGTTTAAAAGTTTATTGAGTGTAGAGGAACCTGAGTATGATAATTGTAAAATTCAAAGTGAAACTATCGTTCTGACGGCTCTGCCGGAACCTCTAGGTTTTGAGGTAGAAACTGCTAAATATTATGAAAATGTTTGGCCTCTTTTAGTGACAGCAGCCCATACTGAGGGTTCACAAAAAGTTCAGTTAGAATACTGGATGGAAAAAATAGAAAAAGTGATGGAAAAAATAGAAAAAATGATAGAAAATCTGTCTAAATAAATGGAAGCTCAATGGACTAGTCATAAACCCCCTCAAAACAATACTAGTACAATAGCAGATCTTGATCCTTCTCCTTGTGATAATCGGTTAGAAAAGGAGCCTTCTTTAATTGTTTTGGCTTCAGGACCTCCTGAAGGCTGGAAGCCTGTGAGAGTAAACTCCCAACTCCTTAAATCTCCAGTTCAGCAGCATTTACAACAAGCCTTTAAAGAAGGTGAGGATGTATCTGCATTTTCTCTGGCCTGCCCAGTTTTTGAGGCTCAGGATGCTCAGGGAAACCTTGTTTGACAACACGCCCCGATCCCTTTTAAACAATTAAAAGAATTGAAAATGGCTTGTACCCAATATGTGCTGACTGCCCCTTTTACATTAGCCATGCTAGATTCTCCTGCAACTGATGCCTTGCCGCCTTTTGATTGGAAACAGATTGCTAAGGCTTGCCTAGCTGGAGGAGATTATTTGTTGTGGAAGTCTGAATATGCAGAACAATGCCAGAGAATAGCAGACTTGAATAGACAGCAAGGAGAACTTAATGCAACTTATGAGATGCTAGCAGGAGAGGGACCTTATGTTGATGTTACTCAGCAATTGGGTTTTCCCCTAGCAGTATATACTCAAATTAATGCAGTGCCAAAGTGTCTTGGAGAAAATTATCTTCCTCTGGACAGGCTACAGAGGATCTTTCTAAAGTCAGACAAGGGCCCGATGAACCCTTCCAAAAATTTTTAGATCGTTTGTAGCAAACAGCTAGTTGAATAATTGGAGAATCAGAAGCAGAAATTATCTTGGTTAAACAATTGGCGTATGAAAATGCTAATTCTGCTTGCCAAGCTGCCCTTCGTCCTTTTAGAAAGAAGACTGATTTATCAGATTATGTTCGCTTGTGTGCTGATATAGGTCCTTCTTACACTCAGGGCCTTGCCATGGCTTCAGCTTTACAAGGAAAAACTGTAAAAGAGGTCTTATTTCAACAACATAGAAGTGGCCCTCCAAAAAAGGGGAATAATGGAAATTGCTTTGGCTGTGGTCAGGCAGGATATTTAATATGTGACTGCCCACAACATAAAGAAAATAGACCTTTTCCAAAACCTCCTAGAGAACCTGGTTTATGTCCTAGATGTAAAAGAGGACATCATTGGGCCAATGAATGTAGATCTAAAAGGGATGTTGTGGGCAATCCTATCCAGTCGGGAAATGGGTGGAGGGGCCAGCCTCAGGCCCTGCATCAAACTTTTGGGGCATTTCAGGATCCAACCCCTCAGATCCTCCCTCAGTCAAAAAATCCGTTCAGGACTTACTCCAAGCCACCCCAGGTAGTGCAGGATTGGACCTCAGTTCCCCCTCCTATGCAGTACTAACCCCTGAAATGGGAATGCAAGCATTACCCACCAGAGTTTTTGGGCCATTACCCAAGGGTACCCTAAGTCTTTTATTGGGTAGAAGTTCCTCCACCATGAAAGGACTCATAATTTCCCCAGGAATTATCGATGAGGATTGTACTGGAGAAATTAAAATTATGGTTTGTTCTCCTTCTCAACTTTCTGTTATTCAGCCTGGACAGCATATAGCTCGATTGGTTCTTTTACCCAGGATAGTTACTTTAGGAAAATATAAAAAAGCCATTAGCGGGAATAAAGGCTTTGGGTCCTCAGATGTTTATTGGGTGCAATCTATTGGAGCCAATAGGCCAGAGATAAAACTGTTAATTCAAGGAAAATCTTTTATTGGGTTATTAGACACTGGTGCTGATGTCTCCGTTATAACTGCTGACCAGTGGCCTTCTACATGGCCTTTGCAGGAGACTGTCTCTCAATTACAAGGCAGTGGTCAAAGTAGAAATCCTAAACAAAGTACTGATATATTAAATTGGAGTGATTTAGAAGGACATTGTGGGACTTTTCAACCATATGTCATTCCTGGCCTCCCGGTTAATCTATGGGGAAGGGATGTTATGCAACAAATGGGAGTTTATTTATATAGCCCTAATCAAAAGGTCTCTAACCAAATGTTTGATCAAGGATT
>NW_022901032.1:0-13718 GCF_012274545.1 Fukomys damarensis | reverse complement strand
GTTTGTGTTCTAACCTCAAACTGAACCTATCAGCAAGTATACAGAGTTGTGGAAGCTTGTGTGCACTCAGAGCTGCTAGGCACTCTCTTAGGCCTGAAGGGCTTTTCTGGTACAAGAGCCTCACAACAGTGTTCCAATCTCTGCTGCAAAGAGACCAACAAAGAAAAAGGAATCCAATTATACTCCATATAAGATGTGGACTTCACTGGTAAATTCACACAATTGCAGCACATTTCTCGGTGGAGTTCTTCATATTCAGGAAACTAACCACTTAGGTTTGAAAGGCCTCGGTGGTGAAAGAAGCAGTTTCCCGGGGAAAACTGCAGTTCAAACCACAGAAGCACTCTGCAAAATGCATTTGTGTTCTAACCTCAAACTGAACCTATCACCAAGTATACAGAGTTGTGGAGGCTTGTGCGCACTCAGAGCTGCTAGGCACTCTCTTAGGCCTGAAGGGCTTTTCTGCTACAAGTGCCTCATGACACTGTTTCCATCTCTGCCAGGCAGAGACCTACAAAGAAAAAGGAATACAATTATACTCCATATAAGAGGTGAACTTCACTGGTAAACTCACACAGTTGCAGCACCTTTCTCTGTGGAGTTCTTCACATTCAGGAAACTAACTGCTTTGGTTCAAAAGGCCTAAGCAGCAAAACAAGCAGTTGCCCGGGGAAAAATGCAGTTTAAACCTCAGAAGCACTCTGCAAAGTGCGTTTGTGTTGTAACCTCAAAATGAACCTATCACCAAGTATACACAGTTGTGGAGGCTGGTGTGCACCCAGAGATACTGGCACTCTCTTAGGCCTGAAGGGCTTTTCTGGTATGAGAGCTTCACAACAGTGTTTCAATCTCTCCTGCAAAGACACCTACAAAAAAAAAGAAATGCAATTATACTCCATATGAGATGTGCACTTTTCTGGTAAAGTCACAAAGTTGCAGCACCTTTCTCTGTGGAGTTCTTCACATTCAGGAAACAAACCGCGTTGGTTTGAAAGGCCCAACTGGTGAAAGAAGCAGTTTCCCGGGAGAACCTGCAGTTTATACCACACAAGCACTCTGCAAAGTGTGTTTGTGTTCTAACCTCAAACTGAAACTATCACCAAGTATACAGAGTTGTGGAAGCTTGTGTGCACTCAGAGCTGCTAGGCACTCTCTTAGGCCTGAAGGGCTTTTCTGGTACAAGAGCCTCACAACAGTGTTCCAATCTCTGCTGCAAAGAGACCAACAAAGAAAAAGGAATCCAATTATACTCCATGTAAGATGTGGACTTCACTGGTAAATTCACACAATTGCAGCACATTTCTCGGTGGAGTTCTTCATATTCAGGAAACTAACCACTTAGGTTTGAAAGGCCTCGGTGGTGAAAGAAGCAGTTTCCCAGGGAAAACTGCAGTTTAAACCACAGAAGCACTCTGCAAAATGCGTTTGCATTCTAACCTCAAACTGAACCTATCACCAAGTATACAGAGTTGTGGAGGCTTGTGTGCACTCAGAGCTGCTAGGCACTCTCTTAGGCCTGAAGGGCTTTTCTGGTACAAGCACCTCACAACAGTGTTTTTAACTGTGCTCTGCAGAGACCTAGAAAGAAAAAGGAATACAATTATACTCCATATAAGAGGTGGACTTCACTGGTAAACTCAGACACTTGCAATACCTTTCTCGGGGTAGTTCTTTACATTCTGCAATCTAAACATTTGGTTTGAAAGGACTAAGTGGTGAAAGAAACAGTTTCCCATGGAAAACTGCAGCTTAAACTGCGGAAGCACTGTGCAAAGTGTGTTTGTGTTCTAACCTCAAACTGAACCTATTACCAAGTATACAGAGTTGTGGAGGCTTGTGTGCACTAAGAGGTACTAGGCACTCTCTTAGGCCTGAAGGGCTTTTGTGGTACAAGGGCCTCACAACTGTGTTTCAATCTTTGCTGCACAGAGACCTACAAAGAAAAAGGGATACAATTATACTCCATATAAGAGGTGGACTTCACTGGTAAACTCACACAGTAGCAGCACCTTGCTCTGTGGAGTTATTCACATTTAGGAAACTAAGCGCTTTGATTTGAAAGGTGTATGCAGTGAAAGAAGCAGTTTCCAGGGAAAAACTTCAGTTTAAACTACAGAAACACTCTCCAAATTGCGTATGTGTTCTAACCTCAAACTGAACCTATCCCCAAGTATACAGAGTTCTGGAGGCTTCTGTGCACTCAGAGCTGCTAAGCACACTCTTAGGCCTTAAGGGCTTTTATGGTACACGTGCCTCACAACAGAGCTTCAATTTCAGCCAGGAAAGGATCTGCAAAGAAAAGGGAATACAGTTTTACCCCATATAAGAGGTGGACTTCACTGGTAACCTCACAGTGTTGCAGCACCTTTCTCTATGGAGTACTTCACATTCAGCAAACTAACAGCTTTGGTTTCAAAGGGCTAAGCGGGGAAGGAAGTTGGTTCCAACGGAAAACTGCCGTTTAATCTGCAGAAGCCCTCTGAAAAGTTCGTTTGTGTTCTCACCTCAAACTGAACCTATCACCAAGTATACAGAGTTCTGGAGTCTTCTGTGCGCTCAGAGCTGCTGAGCACTCTCTTAGGGCTTAAGGGCTTTTCTGGTACAAGCATCTCACAGCAGTCAAGCTCTGTCAGGCGAGAACCTACAAAGAAAAAGGAATACATTAATACCCCATATAAGAGGTGGACTACACTGGTAAACTCACAGAGTTGCACCACATTTCTCTGTGGAGTACTTCACATTCAGCAAACTATCCGCTTTGATTTCAATGGGCTAGGTGGCGAAAGAAGCTTTTCACCAGGGAAAACTGCAGTTTAAAGTGCAGAAGCACTCTGCAAAGTGGGTTTGTGTTCTAACATCAAACTGAACCTATCACCAAGGATACAGAGTTCTCGAGTCTTGTGTGCACTCAGAGTTGCTAAGCACTCTCCTAGGCCTTAAAGTCTTTTCTACTACAAGCACCTCAAAACAGTGTTTCAATCTCTGCCAGGCAATGAACTACAAACAAAAAGAAATAAATTTATACCCCATACAGGAAGTGGAATCCACTGGAAACTCACAGAGTTGCAGCTCTTTTCTCTGTGGAGTACTTTACATTCACCAAACTAACCACTCTGGTTTCAAATGTCTAAGGATCAAAGAAGCTGCTTCCTGGGGAAAACTGCAGTTTAAACAGCAGAAGCAATCTAAAAAGTGCATTTGTGTTCTAACCTCAAACTGAATCTATCACCAAGTATACAATGTTCTCGAGGCTTGTGTGCACTCAGAGCTACTAAGCACTCTCTTAGGCCTTAAGGGCTTTTCTGGTACATGCACCTAACTACAGTGTTTCAATCTCTGCCAGACAAGGACCTAAAACAAAAAGGAATATATTTATACCTCATGTAAGAGATTGACTCCACTGTTAAAATCACAGAGTTGCTGCACATTTCTCTGTGGAGTACTTCACATTCTGGAAACTAACCGCTTTGTTTTCAAAGGGTTAAGTGATGAAATAAGCTATTTACCGGGAAAACTGCAGTTTAAAGTGGAGAAGCACTCTGAAAAGTGCTTTTGTGTTGTAACATCAAACTGAACCTATCACCAAGTATACAGAGTTCTCTGCACTCATAGCAGCAAAGCCCTCTCTTAGGCCTGAAGGGCTTTTCTGGTACAAGTGCCTTACAACAGTGTTTAAATCTCTGCCTGGCAAGGACCTGCAAAGAAAAAGGAATACAGTTGTACCCCATATAAGAGGTGGACTTCACTGGTAACCTCACAGTGTTGCAGCACCTTTCTCTGTGGAGTACTTCAAATTCAGCAAACTAACCCCTTTTGCTTCAAATGTCTATGCGGCCAGTGAAGCTGCTTCCTGGGGAAAACTGCAGTTTAATCTGCAGAAGCACTCTGAAAAGTGCATTTGTGTTCTAACCTCAAACTGAACCTATCACCAAGTGTGCAGAGTTCTCGAGGCTTGTGTGCACTCAGAGCTGCTAAGGAGTCTCTTCAGCCTTAAGGGCTTTTCTGATACAAGCACCTCACAACAGTGTTTCTATCTCTGCCAGGCAAGGAACTACAAACAAAAAGGAATACATTTATACCCTATATAATAGATGGACTGCAGTATTAAACTCACAGAGTTGGAGCACCATTCTCTGTGGAAT
Organism: Fukomys damarensis; assembly: GCF_012274545.1. NCBI lineage: Eukaryota > Metazoa > Chordata > Mammalia > Rodentia > Bathyergidae > Fukomys > Fukomys damarensis. The sequence continues at coordinate 9,576 of NW_022901032.1, read as the reverse complement.
GCTTCAATTTCAGCAAACTAACCACTTTGGTGTTAAAGGCCTAAGCGGCGATCGACGCTGTGTACTGGAGAAAACTGTAGTTTAAAGTGCAGAAGCACTCTCAAAAATGCGTTTGTGTTCTAACATCAAACTGAGCCTATCACCAAGTATACAGAGTTCTGGAGGCTTGTCTGCACTCAGAGCAGTTAGGACTCTCTTAGGCCTGAAGGGATTTCCTGGTACAAGCGGCTCAAAACAGCATGTCAGTTTTTGCCAGGCAATGACCTGCAAAGAAAATGGAATACAGTCGTACCCCATATAAGAGGTGGACTTCACTGGTAACCTCACAGCATTGCAGCACCTTTCCCTATGGAGTACTTCTCTTTCAGCAAACTATCCATTTTGGTTTCAAAGGGCTAAGCGGCGAAGGAAGCTGCTTCCCAGGGAAAACTGCAGTTTAAACCCCAGAAGCACACTGAAAAGGGCATTTGTGTTCTGATCTCAAACTGAACCTAACACTGAGAATACAGAGTTCTCGAGGCTTGCGTGCACTCAGAGCAGCTAAGCACTCTCTTAGGCCTAAGGGCTTTTCTGGCTACAAGCCTCTCATCACACTGCTTCAATCTCTGCCATGCAGAGACCTGCAAACACGAAGGAGTACATTTGTATTCTGTATGAGAAGTGGACTTCACTGGCAAACTGACACAGTTGCAGCGCCTTACTCTGCGGAGTACTTTACATTCAGCAAACTCACCGCTTAGGCTTCAAAGTGCTAAGTGACGAAAGCAGCTCCTTCCCGTGGTAAACTGATGTTTAACCCAATGAAGCACTCTGAAATCTGTGTGTGTTTTCTAACCTCAAACTGAAACTATCACCAAGTGTACATAACTCTGGCGGCTTGTTGGGACTCAGAGCAGCTAAGCACTCTCTTGGGCCTAGCAGCTTTTCTGGCTACAAGCCTCTCACCACAGTGCCTCAATCTCTGTCAGGTAGAGAACTACAAAGAAGAGGGAATAGAGTTGCACTCCATATGAGAATTGGACTTCACTTGTAAAGTGATAGAGTTGCTGCCCCTTGCTCTGTGGACTCACTTCACCATTTATTACAAAGCACTTTGTTTACAATGGGGTAACCATTAAAAGAATCTGTGTCCCAGGAAAACTGCAGTTTAAACTGCAGAAGTACTCTGAAACATGTGTTTGCTTTCTAACCTCAACTTGAAGTTATACGGTAGTTTACAAAGATTCAGGTACTTGTGGATAGTGAGAATTGCTAAGCACACCTTTGGTCCTAAGGGCTTTTGTGGCTACAAGCCTCTCAGAAAAGTGATTCAGTCTCTGCCAGGCAGAGACCTACAAGCAAGAATGAATACAGTTCCTCTCCATATGAGAAATGGTCTTCCCTGATAAACTGATAGTGTTTCTGCCCCTTGCTCTGTGGAGTCACTTCACATTTAGGAAACAAACTGCTTTTGTTTCAATGGCATAACCTGAGAAAGAATGTGCTTCTCAGGAAAAATGTGGCTTAAACCAAAAAACACTCTGCAAAATGTGTTTGCTTTCTAACTGCAACTTGAACCTATGCACAAGTTTATAGAGGTCAACTGCTTGTGGGGAGTCAGACCTGGTAACTACTCTCTTAGGTCTAAGGGCTGTTCTGCCTACCTGCCTCTCACAAAAGTGCTTCAATCTCTGCCAGGCTGAGACTTACAAATGTAAGACTTGAATAAGCTGAAGTGACTCCATGCTATTAAGCCAGACTGTGCTTCTTCATATGCTTATTGCTACCTTGGCTAAGAGCCCACCCAGGGGCAAATGGTTTGACAAATTTGACCAAAGAACATTTCCTGCATAAGATAAGCAATGTGTTTGAAGTCTTGTTCTGTGAATTCCCTGACTCTTTTTTTAAGAAAATCCTTATAAAATGTACCTCAGCCCTTGAGCAGTGGCCTCTCTGAGCTACCTGGCTCTGGGTGTGCTGTATGGCCATACTAATAAAGGTCTATTTACCATCTAGCCTGGTGTGTTCCCTCTTGGGGTTGTCATTTCTCCGTAGAGCTCCCAAAGCCTCACTGGGTATTAGGGCCCAGCCTCGTGGAGGCCTTTTTGGCTTTTCATGGATTTCTGAAGTAAGGCCCTGGGTCTTGCCTGTGGAGCCATCGTTGGGCTCTATGACTCAGCATTGTGGAGGCCCTTTCTGCTGTTCATGCTGAGTGGAGTGGAAGTGAGACTTTAAGTCTTACTTATTGTAGCATCCAGCGAGATGCGCAAGTGGAAACTGTAAATCCAGCTGAGTTTCTCTGTTGCAGAATCGAGCAGGAGATTCTCAGACATAGACCTTTGAAAGCCCCCAGAGGTAAGCTTTGAACTGGTTGCAACTGTCTGTTTGTCAGGATCGAAGTGGCTGATGAGCCGGCAAGCCTCCCCTTACCCTGGCCCTGATGAGGACTCTGGGTAGTATAATCCAAGCTGTTTTCTGTGGTGCCTGTTTGTCTTGTCAGTGTCTAATCTGTTGTGTTAACTTTGTGTTTCCTTGAAACACTGGAATGCTTTCTCACTAATTTTAAAATTGGCTTTTTCCCCTGACCAGGAGGATGATTACAGGGTTAAATTCTCTTATGGAAAGCTTTGCTCCCTGTGTCAACCCGAGTCCCACTGGAGCAAGAGACTGTCTGCCTCCTGGGATGGGAGAAGGTGTGCCCTCAGGATTTCCTGGGTTCCCTTTCTAGTATGCAGAGGCCAGCTCGCCGATAGTGGAACAGAAATAAGGAAAATGAATAAAATCCTCTGTCTGAATGGTGAGATCCCCTGGGTTGCTCCCTAGTTTGTCTTTGGAAGGGGACCCAGGGAGGGAATGTATTAACTTCTTATGTGACTGTGTGTGTGAAAGAGAATTGGTTAGGAGAGTGAGTGAATTGAGCTTGGTAGCCTCCTCTGTACATCAAAAGAAAGCGAGGATGGCTTGTGTTTAAAGAGCCCTCCATTCAAATAAACAAGGCCATTTTCTGGAAGGGCACCCCATCCTTTGTCTTGCATCACTGGACAAGGGAATATCTAATGGTTATGGGAAATGCTAATACTAAACCAACTGTTCTTGAGTGCATAATTCAAAATTTTGATACAGATTTTGTGGGTATAAGATAAAACTGAAACCAAAAATGCTTGAAAACTTTGTAAGTCGTCATGGTCTCAACTAAGCCAGACTTGGCCCCTAGGAAAAAAAACTCTAGACAAAAGAAAAGTTACCTGCCTTTATTTTCCTTACCTGAGACTTTGATAATGTGGAGCCTCTTGTGCTCTAGGAGCTGCTCAAGCTTCTGCTCTGCGATAATCAGGTACTAGTAAGAACTATTTAGTTTTGTTTGTAAAACACCTGCTTGCTAAATCTGCCATTTTCCTGTGGTAAACTTGCCTCTCAGTAAGTGTGACATCATTACAGGCAAATCCCAGTGTTTCCCCTTTGGAGGAGGTTAGGTTGTCTCCCCTCCACTTGAGTTGCTGAGATAGATGGTATGGAGGAGTTGGGGGCAAGAATAAAATAGTTTAACTTTACTGCACTGGAAGGTACAAATGGGAAAGCATGATGGGACTCAGAAAAAAGATGAAACAGGACTTACACTCAGATTAAAAAGAACTAAAATGAAAGAATATATAATAGATTAAAATCAGGTAGGAAATTTATGAAAGACAAAAATATAGGAAAAAACAAAACCACTGCAAGCCAGAGAAACTACAATTGTGTTTTACCAGACATCAAGACATGTTTGCTAGAAAAATTAAGTTAGAAATTTTACCTATTTGATTAATGTATCTTTGTTTCAATTAAAATTAAGTTTAATTGGTGTGCTTTAAATATTTCTTGTGCATTGCAAATTCTTGAATTTCGATTATAGGGTTCACTTGCTCTTTTATACTTTGTTGATATAAATGCAAGGTTAATACTCTTCCATGGGAAGCCAGTCAAATTTTAAGACAGCTACTGAAAAAGAATTTATTCTGGTCTTTACTCAATAATGCCTTCTGAAAAGATATGCCCCCAGTAAACATGGCCGAATATGTTGTTATAGAATGTTTACATTGGCTATCATCAAAGGATTAAATTCTAAATATGTTATTGTGATATGTTTACAGTGCTCATTTTCAAAATAGGATTTCTGTAGAAAAAGTTATTAAGAGGTTCTATAAAAATGCTTTTGATACCTAATTAGATTAAAGGTTATGAAGTTTCATACATAAAATTATGATTATTGTTAATTTTTGGATGTACTAATAAAAACAGGATATTGAGAGAGTATTAATGCTGCTTCAAGAGGCAGGATATAAAGTTCATGCTGCTTAGAGATAAAAGGATTTAAAACAGATAAAACATTTGTGAGATAAGAGGTTTTTACAGGATCTAGATTCTCTATATGTATAAATCTTTAAAGGCCCCAGAGAGACAGTGATTATTATAGAGTAAAGAGCAAGAGTCAGCATTTAAACAGCTAAAACTAACTCTTTCTGCTGCTCCCCTGTATCAGGGATCCTAAATGTGACCCAGACTTTTAGTTTGCACCTGACTAAAAGAAATCATACTGCTTTAGGGGTGCTCCTTGAAAGAATAGGCCCATAGAATTAGCCAGTGATATATTTATCTTAGAGTTTAGATCCAGCTGTGAAGAGAAAGTTCCTTTGTTTATAAAGCCCTGGCAGCTGCAATAATGCTAACTGAGAAAGCTGACCAGATAACATTAACAAAAAATAAATTATTTAGTTTTCCCATGCCTTTTAGAAGCATTGAATAACAGGACATTGATGGCTCTCAAATAATAGAGTCACATAATATTAGGCCCTCATCTGTGAAAATCCCCCCTTATATTTTGTTCCAGTTAAAACCTTAAACCCTGCCACGTTTTTGCCGTCAGAACCTGGCCCCCTGACCACGACTGCCTCAGGGTCACTGATGAATTGTTCTCCAGTCACCTAGATCTGCAGAAAGACCCCCTGCCTGAGGCTTATTCCGTCCTGCTCAAGGATCATAGCAACTTCATAGAAAATGGAGTAAGCTGTGATGGCTATGCAGAGATGACTCAAGATAAAGTGATCCAAGCAGGACCCCTCCCCACTGGATGGTCAGCTCAATGAGCAGAGCTATGGGCACTCATTCAGGCTTTCTGATAGACAAAAGCAAAGAGGGTAAATGTTTACACAGACTCCTACTTGCCACTTGATATATCTATGGCACAGTCTATAAAAGTGTGGGCTTCTCACAGAAGAGGACAAGTTATTAAAATTAAATGGGATATAATATAGTTATTTGAGGCAATGTGGAAATCTGACAAAATAGCTAGAATGATTTTTTTAAAATTCAAAGGTTTGGTCTGCCTCTCTCCATAGGCAGTGACAATGGGCCAGCATTTATAACAGAGGTTGTAGAGACTTTATAAAATTATCTCTTTTGGACTTCTCCAGTATAAAATCACAGGGGTTGAAATTGGACAAGTATTGTAAAAAATATTCAAGGTAAATTAAAAATAAAAAAGACCTCCCTGTGATGTTAAAATTTAGAAAAGGACCCCCTTCTGACCTATATAGAAAGGGCAATATGAGTCACTTATGGTTACTCCCACAGCTATCAAAGTAGCTAAAACTCAGCTACCACCACTCTAGACTAAAACAGAATTCCAGGGATTCCAACTCTAGGAGGCCAAGAGACAATGCACTCAAAGCCCTGCTCTCACCGCACCAGAAGCTGGTGAGTCTACGCACGGGTGAAGAATGTAAACTACAATCTAGATATAGACTCTTATACTGTGTCAAAATGTTATGAGTTATTATACTTCTAAATTAAAAGTTTATGAGTCTACACATGATAAAAATATGAAAACTTTTTGTGCTCTGGGAATCCTAATCCCCAACTTAGCTGTGTAAGAGATGCCTTTACAAATTGCTATGACCCCTTAGATAAAAATTTAAGTAAAACAATAAATCAAAGATTTCATTCTGCCTAAGATCAGTGGGGATTGTAAGACTTGAATAAGCTAAAGAGACTCCATGCTAATAAGCAAGACTGTGCTTCTTCATATGCTAATTGGATAACAGCCCACCCAGGGCCAAATGGTTTGACAAAAGGTGACCTTAGAACATTTCCTGCATAAGATAAGCAATGTGTTTATAGTCTTGTTCTGTGAATTCCCTGACTCTTTGTTTAGAATAACCTTATAAAAAGTACCTCAGCCACCCAGCAGTGGCCTCTCTGAGCTATCAGGCTCCAGAAGTGCCATCAGGCCAGAATAATAAAGGTCTATTTACCATCTAGCCTGGTGTGTTCCCTCCTGGGTTTCTCTTTCTCCATCGAGCTCCCAGAGCCACACTGGGTGTTAGGGCCCAGCATCGTGGAGGCCTATTTGGCTGTTCATGGCTTTCAGAAAGAAGGCCCTGAGTCTTGCCTCCAAAGCCATTGTTGGGATATAGGACTAGGAATCATGGAAGCCCTTTGGGCTGTTCTCAATCCTTGGAGTGGAAGTCACACTTTAAGTTTTACACAAACAAGAAGGAATACTGTTAAACTCCATATGAGAAGTGGACTTCACTGGTAAACTGACAGAGTTGTAGCCCCTTCATCTGTGGAGTCCCTTCACCTTTGGGAAACAAACCACTTTCGTTTCAATGGGGTAACCTGCAAAGGAATCTGCTTCCCAGGAAAAATGTGGTTTAAACTGCCGAAGCAACTGGAAAAGTGCATGTGCTTTTTAACCTCAAGTTGAACTTACACACAACTTTACCGAAGTCCTGGTGCTTGTGGTAAGTCAGAACTGCTAAGCACTCTCTTAGGCGTAAGGGCTTTTCTGACTACAAGCCACTCACAACAGTGCTTGAATCTCTGCCAGCCAGAGACCTACAAACAAGAAGGAATACTGTTCCATACGTAGGAGAAGTAGACATCACTGGTAAAGTGACAGAGTTGTAGCCCCTTGCTCTGTGGATCAATTTCACATTTAGGACACATGCTGCTTTGGTTTCAATGGGGTAACTTACAAAAGAATCTGCTTCCTCTGAAAACTGTGATTTAAACTTCAGAAGCACTCTGAAAAGTGCCTTTGCTTTCTAACATCAACTTGAACATATCACCAATTTACAGACATGCAGGACCTTGTGTGTTTCAGACTTGCTAAGCACTCTATTAGAACTAATGGCTTTTCTGGCTAGAAGCCTCTCGCAAAAGTGCCTCAATCTATGACAGGCAGAGAAATAGAAGAAGAAGGATTACATTTGCACTCCGTAAGAGAAGTGGACTTCCCTGGTAAACTGACAGAGTTGCAGCCCCTTTCACTGTGGAGTACTTCACATTCAGGAAACTAACCTATAGGTTTCAATGGGCAAAGTGGCAAAAGAACCTGCTTCTGTGTGAAATCTGTGGTTTAAACTGCAGAAGCACTCTGAAAAGTGCATTTTCTTTTGAACTGAAACTAAAACTTATGCACTAGTTTAAAGAGAATCTGGTACTTGTGGGGAGTCAGAACTGCCAAGCACACTCTTTTCTTAAGGCCATTTGTGGCTACATGCCTCTAAAAGAAGTTCTTCCAACTCCGCCAGGCAGCAACCTACAAACAAGAAGGAATATATTTCCACTCCACATGAGAAGTGGGCTTCTCTGGTAAACTGACAGAGTTGCAATCCTTTGCTGTTTGGATTCACTTCACCATTAGGAAACAAACCGCTTTAGTTTCAATGGGGCAACCAGATAATGAAATAGATTCCTAGCAAAACTGCAGGTGAAACCATGGAAGCACTCTTAAAAGTGTGTTTGATTTCTAACCTCAACTTAAACTTATGTGATAGCTTACAGAATTCCAGTTGCTTGTGGGGAGTCAGAACTATTGAGGACACTCTTGGTCCTAAGGGCTTTTGTGGCTACATGCCTCTCACAAAAGTGCTTCTATCTCTGAAAGGCAGAGACCTACAAACAAAAAGGAATGCAGTTACACTCCATGTGAGAATTGGACTTCAATGGTAACCCGACAGAGTCGTAACCCCTTGCTCTGTGAAGTCATTTCATGTTTAGGAAACAAACTGCTTTGGTTTAAATGGGATAACCTGCAAAAGAACCTGCTTCATGGGAAAACTGTGGTTTAAACCGCAGAAGCAACCGGGAAAGTAGATTTGCTTTCTAACCTCAAGTTGAACTCATGCACAAGGTTGCATAAGTCCTGGTGCTTGTGGTGAGTCACAACTGCTACACACTTTCTTAGGCTTAAGGGCTTTTCTGGCTACAAGCCACTCACAACAGTGCTTGAATCTCTGCCAGCCAGAGACCTACAAACAAGAAGGAATACAGTTCCACCCATAGGAGAAGTGGACATTAATGGTAAAGTGACAGAGGAGCAGCCTAGTGCTCTGTGGAGTCATTTCATGTTTAGGACACAAACCACTTTGGATACAATTGGGTAACCTGGAGGAGAATCTGCTTCCCAGGACAACTGCACTTTCAAACAAAGAAGAACTTGACAAAGAGCATGTGCATTGTAACTGCAACTTGAACTTGTGAACAAGTTCACAGAAGTCCTCGTGCTTTTCAGGAGCAGAACTACTAAGCACTCTATGAGCCATCAGATCTTTTTGGTTACAAACCTCTCCCAACAGTGCTTCAATCTGTGACCAGCAGAGAGCTACAATCAAGAAGAAATAGAGTTAAACACCGTATGAGAAGTGGACTTCACTGGTAAACTGACAGAGTTGCAATCCTTTGCTGTTTGTAGTCACTTCACCATTAGTAAACATACCGCTTTAGTTTTAATGGGGTAACTGAAAAACAAATCTGATTCCAAGAAAAACTGCAGGTGAAACCGTGGAAGCACTCTGAAAGGTATGTTTGTATTCTAACCTCACCTTGAAATTGTATGCTAGGTTACAGAATTCCAGTTTTTTGTGGGGAGTCAGAATTACTAAGCACACTCCTGGTCCTAAGGGCTTTTGTGGCCACATGCCTCTCACAAAAGTGCTTCTATCTCTGCCAGGCAGAGACCTACAAACAAGAAGGAATGCAGTTACACTCCCTGTGAGAAGTGAACTTCACTGGTAAACTGACAGAGTTCTAACCCCTTGCTCTGTGGAGTCATTTCACGATTAGGACACAAACCGATTTGGTTTCAATGGGGCAACCTGGAAAAGAATCTGCTTTCCAGGAAAACTGCAGTTTAAAACAAAGAAGAACTTTGCAAAGAGCATGTGCTTTCTAACTGCAACTTGAACTTATGCACAAGTTTACAGAAGTCCTCGTGCTTTTAAGGGGTCAGAAATACTAAGCACTCTCTGAGGCCTCAGGGATATTTTGGATACAAACCTCTCACAACAGTCCTTCAAACTTTGACTGGCAGAGAGCTACAAACAAGAAGAAATACAGTTAAACTCCTTATGAGAAGTGGACTTCACTGGTCAACTGACAGAGTTGCAATCCTTTGCTGTTTGGATTCACTTCACCATTAGGAAACAAACCGCTTTAGTTTCAATGGAGTAACAGAATAACAAATCGGATTCCCAGCTAAACTGCAGGTGAAACCATGGAAGCACGCTGAAAAGTGCATTTGATTTCTAACCTCAACTTCAACGTATACACTAG
>NW_022901031.1:32607-40707 GCF_012274545.1 Fukomys damarensis | reverse complement strand
AACTCCAAATGATCATATAAATAAAACCAAGATATGTGCTAGATATTTTTTACCAAAATCCAGCAGATGGATTTTATATAGCTTATAATTGCTAAATTACAACGTGATTTTTGTTTAAGGCTGATTAAATTATCTCCTGAAGAGAGCCATAAAATAATTTACCTATATCATAGTAAAGAGATTTCTTGAAAACATGAGAAGGAGCAGTGGGTGAGTACTACAGAGAGAAAAAAAGAAGGGAAACTGAGGACACTCTGTATGGCTGTCTTTAGCTTGAAAAAATATATAACAAAACACGCAGACATGGGAGGAAGATGTTAGAGAGCATAAGGAAGGGATATATGCTTTTTGTGTTCTTTGAGTTCAGGATGTATGTCGTCCTTATAGGGTCCAGCAAGATGAGTATGGGATGATGTAAAGGCCATGCTTGTTAAAGGAGGAAACATTAATGACTGTTTTGCTGTAGGTTTTTGAAACAGTTCATTTTGAAGCAGAGCGCATGTCTGATATAAAGCAAAATGGAGTAGCCAAAAGGAGGGCAAATCAGTCCATCCCTCATTGCTCAGTCCTCCACAGTACTGGGAACCGATAATGGTTGAATCAGTCCAGTGTCTGTCTCAGCACATAAAATGCATCCTAATTTTCTAGTGTCTTCTACCATTTATGCATCCTAATTCTAGTGTCTTCTACCATTTTGTCTGTCATTTAATAAAATTTGATAACTTGTACAGTCCACCGAGATAATTGAGGAAATCTCCTCTTAAATCCCCTCTTCCCACACAAGTAAGATTGAGCCATATATCACATTATAAGATTGAGCCATATATCATTTAAGATATTCATCTACTATTGGGACCGGATCAGAAGATATTATGAGGCCTACTTTCAGTCCACTTCAGAGATGATGTCTGATAAATCCATAGAAATGTTAAACATTGAGGCACCAAGGGAAGGGTCCTGAGCATATTGTCTCTGGTACCATGTCCAGCCAGGTACAACATCAGCATTCAGTTAAATCATTGACGAGATGAGTAAAATCAAGGATGAGAAAACCTCACAGAAAATTGAATGAAGCCAGCTCTGTGTTATAGTAAATCCCTTACCTGTGAAGTCCTTGTGAAAGAGCTTGTCTTTATTGTCTGATTTTTATCAATGTTGGGTTTCTTTTTCTTAAGAGAATTGAAGGCATCTTTACTAATCAATTTCAAATGTCACAATTATTTCAAACCACTTATATCAGACAGTAATGCAAATTTTATAAGTTCAAATCATAAATATGATGAATACTATTATTTCCATGAAGGCTATATTTATGAGTAACAGCTCTTAGCAACTACTTCACAGGTAATCAATAGTAAAAGTAGGACTCATTCTATATTGAAATTCATGTAGTCCTAACCATGTGTACAGCCAAGGGGGAAAATTTTTCTATATATAAACACAGATTTGTTTAAATACTGTTCCTAACATGTCCATCTTGTCAACTGGCCTTCTTCTAACACTGAACATTAAAAAAAAAACTTGCCAAAATTAGGAGCCACTCTTCAATTTTTTCCTCTGTGAAACTTGAGTAAAGAAACTGTGTTTAGAATATAAAATCATGAGCCAGGTGTAGTGGCTCACGCCTGTAATCTCAGCATTCTGGAGGCTGAGACAGGAGGATTCCTGTGAGTTTGTGACCAGCCTGAGCTACAGAGTGAGTTTCAGGTCAGTCTCAACTACGTAGTGAGACCCTGTCTCAAAAAAAGAAAATAATGTAAAATCATGTGTTGCACTTCACTATTAGACTTTTAAAAATGTGGGATGTAAGGCAAGTTGAAAGCACTTGGTTGTTTATGACATTTTCATGTTAGAAAAGTGTGTTGAGAGACGTACACAGCATCCTGGCTCACCAGAAAGCCCATCATTTTCTACCTTCACTAGAAATTTCAGTACAAAAATCATGACAGCACATCACATAACACAGGATATCTTACTGATTAGTTTGCTCAAAAGGTTGTTAATGTCCCTGTTCCTGAGACTATAGACAAAGGGGTTCCATATCTGAGTGACAATAGAAAATATCATGGGAGCCACTTGAGACTTCTTAAATGATTTTGTAACTGCAGGGCTGATGTTTATCCCAAAAGCCAGTCCCATAGAACAAGGAGGCAACTGACAGATGACACCCATGTGTGGAAAAGGCTTTATACTCCCCTCCCAATGATAGCATTCTCAAGACAGAGGGCATAATGTGAATATAAGACAAAATGATTCCAGAAATAGGAGCACTAGCAAGTAGGCCAGTCACCAAATATACTAGCAGATTATTGATGAGGGCATCAGAACTGGTGAGCTTGTTGATCTGAGTAAGTTCACAGAAATGGAGGATCTCTGGGACTGTGCAGAAGAGCAGCCACAGTGCAATCGGACTGCAGAGCAGGGCATGCAGCATGGTAATGAGCAGGAAGGGCAGAATCAAGACGCACAGAGGCAGGGTCTCATGATGACCATGTGCCTGAAAGGGTGACAAATGACCACCTAGTCCTAAGCCATCATTGCAAGGAGGCGATTTTCTAAATCAAGAAAAATCAGAGCTAAAAGAGTCACCTAGTGTAAGTGATGCTGTGATTATGTGTTTGTGTGTTCTCCAGGATCTTGGGGATCATGGCAGTACTTAAACAGATGTCATTAAGGGACAGGTTGGAGAGGAAGAAGTTCATGGGAGTGTGGAATTGGGAGTCAGAACTGACAGCAAGGATGATGAGCAAATTTCCAAGGATGGTAACCAGGTACATGGATAGGAACAGACCGAACCTGTCCAGCATCCCAAGAGCTCCCTTGAGGGCAGGTTCAGTCAGAAAGTGGGTCACCCCACTGCCTGGATTAATTATCTGCCACTTCTATTTTTCTCTGAGACTGTGGTGCCAGAGGTCACTGACCTCACCAAGACTGATCTGCTGTCCCTTTCCCACTACCAAACATCAACACCTGAGCTGGAGTAAGGGGCACTTGGGAGACAAGGTGGAGGGTGGAGTGAGTTTGGGGGAGAGGAGTAGAGACTGTCAGTGTTTCCTTGCTGCCTGTTGTATTCCAGTGTCTGATCATTTGGCAAGAGTGTGTTTTAATAACCATGGACTAACAACTTTCCTATTTCCTATATACAAGGTTCCTATCTGGACAAAGTTCTTCTGAGATCCTCCCCCCAAAAAAAAGGTAGTAGTGGCTGCAGCCCTGGATCACCTGCAGTCCCAGCAGAAGGAATTCTGAGACATGTTTCATTTTTAGCATTCAGATTTTTGAAGAACCTGATGGAAAATGATGGGGTTAAAGGAATAAAATTATGGGCAGAAGCATTTTCTACCATCATTTGAGACTAAGATCTACCTTCAGAACAACTTTATCTTTGTATTTCAAATTGAGGAACAGAAAAATAAATTTCTGATGTAATGCCATATAGTCTCTGATTCTTGATAATGGCATTTCAACTGACACACTCAAAAACTGCTCCCCAAAATTTTTACAAGAGTTGAGATAAATTTCAAAATGTTTTGTATTAGCCATTATATTTAAGAAGGGGCAGATTTCTACTCTGAATGAAATGGGATCTGGCCTTTGACCATGTACATGCCCAGCAGAAAAAGATTTGGGTGTTTATTAGTGCAGAGGTCAGAAGACTTGATGAAGAAACAGTGGTGGGTGGGACTTGTTTCCCACAATTTCTCTGTGCTTTTTTAACTCTCTTCATTTCCGAGGACTGAATGCTAGTAATAAACTTATATACTTTTCTGAAGCATTAGCAGTTATGTCATATTAACTCTTCCTATATGAATTTGTGATTTTTCAAAATGCATTGTTGAAATTCATGGCAAGAAGACATTGCAAGGTTGTTCATAAAAGAATTTATCCCCACTCACTTTTAAAAAGAGAAATATTGACAAAATACAGAAATTTGCCTACAAAATTATCAAACTCAATTTTTCCATCAAGCACAAGACCAGTAACAAAAAGAAAATAAAATTACCCTAGGTCTTGAAAATATTCAAATAAATTTCATGGTGAGTGGATGAAGCCAAGGGACATTGTGAACTTATCTCATCTCATGAAGAGAAACGTACTTCCTTTTTTCAGATAATGAGCAAAATATCCTAGGAGTTGCAAAGGAGAGATATAGAGCATATTACTTATTTATTTGTTGATTTGTTTAAATAATTTATATTTGTGAGGAACAAAATAATGTTTTAATTTTGTATACATTGAGTAGTGATCAAGTTGCAGTGATTAGCATATCCACCAATGAGACTTCTACATTTTCTCTTGGTGAGTACATTGCAATTTACTTTTCCTAACATCTTTGAGATGTACAAGGCACTTCTGTAATTACATTCACCCTTCTGTGCCAAAAAACACTGGAACTTACTACTCCACTCATACAATACCACTCTTTCTGTAGATTGGCTGTTCCTTCTGGCCACTCCCTCCTACTCTACCCTATCTTTGGCAAACACTATTCTCTCCACTTCTATGAAATAACCTTTGTTAGGTTACCTTTGTGAGATTGTGCTGTTTGTTTCTCTATACCTGATGTATTTTACCTAACATAGTACCCCTCAGGTTCATCCACATTGTCACAAATGACAAAGAAGACTTCATGTGTTTTATGGATGAATAGTGTTCCATTCTGTGTATAGAATTATATTTATCCATTCATTTGTTGTGCATATTTAGGTTGATTGCATATATTGGCCATTGTAGATAGTGCCACGATAAATATAGGAAGGCGGTATTTTTTTGCCATGCAGTATTTCAAGCTTTACATCATACCCACTCTCACTGGGGTAATATAACATGTTCTTGTGTTCTTTTCTTTTTTTTTTTACTTATTGTAGTGCTGGGAGTCAACTGTAGGGCCTCCACATATGCTACACAAATGCACTATCACTGAGCTAAGTCCCTAGAATTTTTTTTTTCTTTGCTTCAAAAAGAACCTCATTATGTTGGTTAATTTGGCCTTGAACTCATGGGTATAAGCAATCTGCATGCTTCAGCATCCCCAAAAACTTTGCCTGTAGAAATATACCATTATGCCTAGATCTTCACTGTCACTTTGATTTACATTTAAAGATGTTGAAGGGCCACATATTTACTTCAGTGGTTCTGCTACCTGCCTTGCAGGCACAAGGACCCAAGTTTGATCCCTGCAATTAAATAAATAAAAATAAAAAGAGCAATCTGGAGAACATTTTGTGCCAAAGGTTTATCTCAGTGGTTCCACCACCTGCCTCATAAGCACAAGGTCCTGGGTTTAATCCCTGGTTAAAAAAAAAAGAAAAGAAAAGATTGAGCAATTTTAATATATCTATTGGCCACCTCTCTCTTCTTTTGAGAAATGTCTGTTCAGATCCTTATCCATTTACATTTTTTAATGTTCAGTTTTTGGTAATTTTATATATGCTGGATATTAACCCCTTGTCAATTGTGGGGTTTGCAGTTATGTTCTCTCATTCTGTATTTCATCTCTCAGCTATATTGTTTCCTTTGCTAGTAGGACAGGTTTATTTTGGCTCACAGACTTAAAATGTTTCAGTCCAGGGTTATGCGGATCCACAGCAAGAAGGGCATGGTGGAGTGGTCTAAGAGAGGACAGCTTCTCTCATAGTGGTGGCCAAGAAGCAGAGTAAAGAGAAGAACTGGAAGGGTGATGTACATTGCAGGTCAAACTTCCAGTGAACAGCATCTTCCAACCAGAGCCAGATTTCTATCAGCATACTAGTCCTGAAGTCCTCAGTGGAATAATACAATACAGAATACAGCACTTGCGTTATCCAATCACCCTCAAATCGGCCTAACTTTAAATGCAGGAACCTTTAGAGGAAATTTTATATCAAACCATTATACATAGAAATTATTCCAATCACCCTCAAATCGGCCTAACATTAAATGCAGGAACCTTTAAAGGAAATTTTATATCAAACCATTATACATAGATATGGGATAGCACTGCTGGAATTTAAACTCAAGTAGTCTGATTTCACAATTGTTATCCTTTACCCTTTGATCTCTGCTCAGGTATAGTCAAAGACACTGGTGAATCTTACAAATCATTCATTACCTTTTTCTCTTTGACTTATTCTAGTAGTATAAGCATCTGACATATGAAAGGAAAGATGTTATCCTAAAGATGAATTTCCCCAAACCCCTCAGCATATTCTTGTTCCTGAGGCTGTAGATAAAGGAGATCATCGTGGGGGTCACTACAGTGTACAGCACTGAGATAATTGCACTCTTCCTGGGGGACTGAGCACCTGTAGAACTGAGGTACACCTCAAAACCTGTGCCATAGAATAAAGAAAGTCCTATTAGGTGTGACCCACAAATGGAGAAAGCTTTATACTTTCCACCAGCTGATGGGATTTTCAGGACAGAAGAGACAATTTGAGTGTAAGAGAAAATTATCCCAGAGAGAGGAACAACACCCAGCAGTCCTGTCACCAAATACTCTATGATGGTATTGATGAGGATATCAGAACAGGCAATCTTGAGAAGTTGATCCATTGCACAGAAAAAGTGGGAAATCTGCAGGTTTGTGCAGAAGGACAGCCGCAGTGCCATGGAGGTGAGGAACAAGGCATCAAGGACACTGATGATGAAGTAAAGCAGAACCAGCAGCCAGCAAAGTTTGGGGTTCATGATAACATTGTACCTCAAAGGGTGACAGATGGTCATAAAGTGGTCATAGGCCATCACCGTTAGCAGCATGTCATCCATACATCCAAAGATGATAAAAAGAGACATTTGCATCAAGCAGCTCACATAGAAGATGACGCTGCTGTGAGTTGAGATGTCCACAATCATCTTTGGAACTGTGGTGCAGATAAAGCAGATGTCAGCCAGGGACAGGTTGGAGAGGAAGAAGTACATGGGGGTGTGGAGGTGAGAGTCAGAGATGACAGCCAGGATGATGAGCAGGTTCCCGAGCACTGTGACCAGGTACATGGACAGAAACAGTCCAAAGAGGATGGGCTGTAGGTGTGGATCATCTGACAACCCCAGGAGAACAAATTTGGCAGTATCTGAAATATTTTCTGGTTTCATGTCATTGGTAAATCTGGTAGAACAATGATAATAAAATAAACTATAGAGAAACCACCTAAATTTTGTCTGTTTTCAAATCAAAACAGGTAAGTTTTTCCACAGGATTGTTTTTCCATGAGAGTTTATTTTCCCACCCACTACCCATTCCAAGTTCTTCTATATTTATTTTTTTAAAAATTTAGTTCACCTCTGAGACTTATACATCTTTAGGAAGTACACTGTTACATTTTGACATACATATACACTATTTAATGATCAAATCAGGGTAATTAGCACATCAACACCTTATATATTTATAATTTATTTCTGGCAAATGCATTCAACAATTTGTCTTCTATCTATTGTGTATCTATTATGTATTTCTACCTATTTTGATTTCTTTTTGGTTTTTTGAGACAGGTTCTCACTAGGTAGTTGAGACTGACCTGGAACTCACTATGTAGCCCAAGCTGTTTTCGAACTCATAGAGATCCTCCTGGCTCAGCCTCCCAAGTGCTGGGATTTCAGGCGTGTGCCACCATGCCCAGCTTCTACCTATTTTAATATATGCAATACAGTGTTCCTAACTATAGTCCCTGGGGTTTATTTTCTATTTGTTCTTTTAGAAATACATTTATAGAGAATATAATAGGAAATATTTTCTATGTTCTTTTAGAAATACATTTATAGAGAATATAATAGGAAGGAACCTTTGTGTTTTCCAGTGTTTGAGTTATTATATGAACTAACAAAAATATATAAAGTACTTATGTTACCACATGGCTTCCAGGATCGAGTCCATCACCTGCTGTCCCCATTGCTATGGGCTTGTGTGGTGCATCACAGCAGGAGAGCAGAGCAGTGTAGTACGTGTACAACTCACCTCATACAAAGGAAGGGACATAGAAAGGCAGGAAGAAACAAGGGCCCCCATATTCCAGCCCCAAAGTGGTCCCACCTCTCAAAACTCCACCACTTTCCAGTAGCCCTAAGCTGGAGACCAAAACTTCAGTACTTAGGCCATTCTGGACATGCCAGAGCCAATGT
>NW_022901031.1:0-32574 GCF_012274545.1 Fukomys damarensis | reverse complement strand
ATATACATACATACTAATTACTCTGCCTTAAAGATGGCTTCAGCAAATCACCCTAGAATAAAAGTTGTAAGGAGTAAAATTTGAGAAAACAGTTTTGGACACAAATCCTGCCTATTTTATGGTTTTGTGACTAAAGGTTTATTGGTGCAGAGCCATTCCTTCATATGTTTGCAGGCATAGCTCAAGGATATTGATAGAATATGTTAGACAGGAGGCAGATGTGGGGAAATGGTAGGAAGAACATAGAAGAAAATTCTAAGAAAGGGCATGGTCTAGATTTCCTGAGTTTCTAGTCTGCAGGCTTCCTGAAATGACCACATCAAACCCACTTTGTGCATTCCCTCTCCTGGTTTGTCTTATATCTTTCATTTCTACACAGTAAATTAGAGGCACAGATCCCAATTTAACCTACGGTCACGCTCTTAGCCCAATTTGGCTTTATGGGTATACATTTATATTGTAGTTTTAACTCCCTACATGAGCTGTAGCCACTGTACTGGCTGTGGCTAAATCCTTAGGAGTTCTAAAACCCATATCCTGATGTAAAGATGGAGACTCACAGTTTGGCGAAAGAAGCCGTGTTAATTATCATCCCTGACCACTTCTGCAAAATCTAGAAAATCAAAAGGAAAAACAGACCTCAACTCACTACTGTTGCCATCTCTGATGCTGAGCCCACTACCCTGCCCTTCTTGAGGGTGGCATTTCATTACTGAAAGTTTCCCTCTCTAGATAGGACCACTTACAACTCTCCCAAGTGTGCATCCTTACTCATAAGTTATCATTGTTTGGTGTGCACTTAGTTTGTCTTTCAACAATCAAACTTGCTAAACACCACTACTTTCTGACTGTGAGTCTCTTTCTGTGGACCTCCTCTCAAATATTCTTAGGAAGAACCCAAGAGGCAAGGTTTCCAAAATACACAGTGCAGTACCAGAACCAGGATGACACTGCCCTCTGGGTATCATTGGACCATTTGAATTGTGCAAAGTCCTGAGTTCAAAAAATAATAAAAATAATAATAGTAGTAGTACTAATAATAATTTATTATAAGAATAAATTTGAAGTATTTATATGATAATGAAATAAGTGGTATACAATTATGTCAATTTAAAATCCATAATATAATTAACCAACTTGATTTTAGTATTACTCAATAACAAGCATCATTTCATCAAGAAACTGGGAATTTAAAGGCATTTGACATATTTCACTACATTATAGTTTATTTTTTTCAAGTTAATCCCTCTTTTGTGGTTAATGCTATACACACCCATTACAGTTCCTTCTCCTAGAGCACATGGGCCAACTTATAGGGCCAAGAATTCTCACCATGATGAGGACTGACAAGGGAGCCATCTGCATGCTTCTAGTATTTGATGAGTTTTTCATGTAGTACTGGAAAATTAAGACATTCAAATCAGACCAGAAAGAGGATTTCTAGATTAGATAAGAGATTGCTAAATGGAAATAATATAATATTGATCCCTGGAGAAGGGCCCAAATTATGAACACTTTCCTTGACTTGTTTTATATTTTGTTTGTCTTATAATGGATGAAAAACAGAATTTTAGCCTCATGTTTCAAAGTTCAGTTCCTATAAATCTAAGATTCCTGTTAAAAGAAAATTCTTTGAAGATGTAATGTATGCACATTTTTCCATGAGTCAATCTGATTACCTTGAAGAATAAGACTTTGTTTTTGAATACTGAAATTTAAGTACTTTTAAGTTTTCTTTTTAATAATTGAAACAATAAAGAATTGGCATGTTCTGGCAATGTCATAGCACCTATATGTGCTGAAGGAATTTCAGTAACAGTGTCTGAGGACTCAGCATAAAATACAGAATCACAGCAAGTGTGCTGCTGAATGAACAATAAAACCACCTATCATGGGCTCTCTGCTTCATAAATTTTTCTCTGAATAAGAGATAACTTCACCAAGTGATAGACAAGTGATAAGAACATCAATCATTTCCAAGTGTGAGATGTGGATTTGAACAATTACACATCCAGGCATGGAATTGGCTATCGTGACCTACATCTATAGCTCCTGAAACCCAACACTCTCTGAGCAGAAACAATTTTCTTGCTTATATAAATGGAACTGCTCTAAAACATAAATGTATGTGACACAAAGGAGAAATAGGTGAATGAAAAGTACTCACTCATAAGAACATAGATGACTGTCCCTGTCAGTTTCATTTTCAGTCATTCACAACCCTGGAAAATTAGGAGAGAAGTTGAGGGGTGAGAAGTAAAACAGAAAGGAAGTGAGAGTGATAGATTAAGTCACCTCAGGAATTGCATAAGAGCTGAGCAAAGCAGGGCTGTGTATAGTTTGGGCTTGTAGTTTTATGAATGAAACTATCTAAGGCTGAGGATTTAGCTCCGTGGTTCTGCCACCTGCCTTGCTGTGCAAGGACCCGAGTTTGATACAAGGTAACAAAAACAAAAAGAAACAAACAAACAAAACTATCCATCAGATGAAAAAAATGAGGGTTGATTAGAAAGTATATGAAAACTAGGAAACAGACATCTTAAGAGGTTCACATATTGGTTTGGAGTCTCATTTTTTACTCAGCCAAACTGGCCTTTCTCTTACTTCATAATGTCTCAAGAATAAATAAAGAGGGATGGGGAGAGAAAGAGCGAAAGGAGGAAGAACATGGACGAGGAGAGACGGAGAACAAAATAAATAGACATAGAGTGAAACAAAAAGAGGAAAGAAGGCACAGTCTTTCAGTACTTCATAACATTTATTGCTAAAACTTCAGATTACTTTGAAGATCCCAAAAAGGTATTGTTCATTTATTCTCTGGATATTGAAAGATGCAGGGAAAAACTACAACCACATGTGAGACAATGGGCAAGAATCTCCCACACAGAGGTATTATCTCCTGATGGATTCACCAGTGTGTGTTCTCTGACCTTAGCAGGGCTGCTGGTACATTGGTTTTATGGTAAGTACTAGCATTCTTAGTGGACCCAAGAGTCATATTTTCAAAGCTCCTCACTAACTAACCACAGGTGCAGGGGCATCTATGCTCTAAGGCAGCTCAAACCTTCAATACACACAGTACCATCAGTGATGTCCTGACCCTGAGCACTAATGCACGTCTCATTCTCATCCTAACATTTTTCACCTTTCCTCTTTCTGGGAGGGCTCAGTCAGGGATCCCACGGTCTGTCCTCAAGCTGTTCAGGGGCTCTTCTGAAGCAACATCCCAGTTATTATGGTCACTAAAGCATTGGAGAACCACAGCCCAAGGGACCACAGACAGGGTCAGGGTATTAGGGGACCAAGTCCAAAGGGGCACATTTAGAAGTGCTTCTCTTTTTGAAATTAAAGTCCCTTCATTAATGATGCTGGAGCTGTCACAGCACCGATGTAATGAAGAGAGATAATTTATTGGCTACCAGGTGAACCTTTCAGGGATGAACTGGAAAACAGACATCAAAATACACTTGCTGTGTGTGTTGTCACATGCCTTAAATCCCAGTACTCAGGTGGGTGAGGCATGAGGATCACCCTGAGTTCAAACTCAAGGAGAGCCTCAGCTGCATAGTAAATCCCAGTCTAAAAACATTCTCAGTGCACTGACTAAAACCAAAACAAACAAGATAAAAACAAGCCATAAACAAGTCACTAGCATTGTGTATACAGCAATGCTCTTCATGGTATCTGTAACATTTCTACAATCAAAAATCAGTTCAAATTTAAATTTTAAAACTTGAAAAAAATGGCTCTGCTGCCTGCCTTGCAAAAACAAGTTCCCAAGTTCAATCCCAGCTACCAAAAAAGGAGGCTGAACCACTGAGCTAAATTCCCAGCCCCCAAAATAGAAAAGAAAAGAAAACCTGGAAAAAAACCCAAAACAAAACAAAACAAACAACAACAACAACAACAAAAGCCAAGTGTGGTGGCACACACTTGTAATCTCAGTACTGAGGAGGCTAAGGTAGGATGATTGCCATGAGTTGAAGCCCAGAGTGAGCTACATGTGATGAGTTGAAGATCAGTCTGGATTACACAGCAAGACCCTGTCTCAGAAACAAAAACAACAGACAAAAAAAGAAAACAAACAAAATTAAAAGAGAATATGTACACAACTAGGTGTTGGTCACAGAAAAGAGAAAATGATGCAAGAGAGGAACTAAACAGCAGGTGTGTGAGACGTCTGTTAGTGCACCATGGCCTTGTAGATTATGAAAAATGTTTAAGTTGGAATACATTCTGAAACTGCAATGATATGGGTACTACAGCAAATACACCAGCCAGAAACAAAGATGTTCACTATCATGATCAATTTCATATTCTTTTTTTAAAAATTCATTAAATTTATTGCAAAAGTTTTAAGAATAAATTATAATCACATTCAGCATTGGAAATGTGTACCTTTATATGATATAAGTTAGTACTAAATTTTTCCCATTCCCATTCACTCTGTTTCACCCCTTCACCCCTCAGTATTTACAAAGCCTTTGTTTCCATTTCTTCCTTCTTTCTCATTTTTCTTTCTCTTCTTCCTTCCCCTCACACTCCCACTCCCCTAGTTCCTCTTCTATTTTGAATATGATCTACCTATTTTATGATATATTTTGTTACTTATGTACACTTTCTGTTTCTAACTCCAGAGAAAGTACTAAGTATTTACACATGTGTATCCTATTTATTTCACCTAAGAGTATGAGTATGGACTCAATGTGTAACCACTTAGTTAAAATTTCTCTACCTTATCATTCTTTATGGCTGAGTTGTGCTCTATTTGTATGAAAACACACACACATGCACACACACACACATCTTTGTTGTTCATTTTTCAGTTGGGCAACTGAGTTGTTTATAAATTGTAACTGTGGTGTTGTAAAAATGGGTGCACAAATATAAATGTGGTGTGATAGTTTTAATTCTTTTGAGAAGATATCCAGCAGAGGAATAGCTGTGACAAATTGGATCTATAATCCTAGTTTTCTGAGGAATCTATATATGGATTTCAGTAATGGTTGCACAAGTCTGCACTCCCACCTACAGTACAGAAATGCTCCTTTTTCCTTCTAACCCTGTGAGCATTTCTTATTGGTTGATTTATTGATAGTAGCCATTCTTTTTGGAGTGAGATGTTGAACATTTTATCACATGTTTGTTTGCTGTTCTTTTTTCCTCACCTAAGAAATGATTTCAGGTGCCCACTTTTGGATTGAGTCTTTAAATTTGGGGCTTTTGATTATTTAAAGTGCTTTGTATATTCTAAATAGTAGACACTGTCTAAGAAACAGCTGTTAAAATGTTTTTCCCACATTGCTGGTTTTATCTTCACTTTATTGTTGGTTTCTCTTGCTGTTCAGAAGCTTATTTTAATAAGAAGAGATCACAGATGTTGATTCATTTATCTAGTTTACATGAAACTGATGTTCTTTCATAAATTATTTTCCTACATCAATGAATTAAACATTGAGCTCTAACCCCTTTTCCAGATGGTTTAATATTTCTGTTTTAATATTTAGATCTAAAATCCATTTAGATTCTAGTTTAGTGCATGGTTAGAGACATAGATCTGGTTTTAATCTTTGGCAAGTTGAAAAACAATATTTACAACACCTTTTATTAAAGAGGCTATCTTTACTCCAGTGAGGATGATTGTCTACTTTTTCAAAAATGAGGTGGCTGAGTGTGTCTGGAGGTTTTAAATTTGGGGGGTCTACTTTTTTGATTTCTTTATATATTCTGGATAGTAGACATTTTTCTGAGGAACAGCTCATATTTTCCACTACATTGTAGATTATCTATTAGCTCTGTTGATGATTTCTCTTGCAATAAAAAATCTTAAAAAAAACTGAGATCCCAGTTGTTGATTATTTGTCCTAGTTCCTATGCTACTGAGGATTTCTTCATAAAGTCAGTTCCCATGCCAATGTCTTGAAGAGTTCTACTTAATTTATCGTCCATCAAGTTTAGTGTTTCAGTTTTAATGCTTAGATCTTTAATCCACTTGTATTTTTGTTTAGTGCATGGTGAAAGACAGGGTTCTACATTTAATCTTTGGCAATTTGAATCATGTTTTTCCAGCACCATTTATTACAGATGCTATCTTTCCTCCAATGAGGATACTTGGATTTTTTTCTCAAAGATGAGGTAGCTGAGTATGTCTGGAGTTGTGTCTGCATATTCTAACCTATTCCACTTATACTCAGTTCTGTTTCTTTGCCAGTGTCATGCTGTTTTCCTCACAGTGTCTTTGTAGTATAGTTTCAAGTTGGGAATTGCAATACCCCCTAACTTGTCCTTGTTGCCTAGAATTACTTTTGCTATTCTAGGTCTCTTATTGTTCCAAATAAATTTTTAGATTATTTTCTCAAGGTCTGTGAAGCATACTGTTGGAATTTTAATAGAATTGCACTGAATCTATATGGCAATTTTGCAATTATGACTATGGTTACTACATTGGTTGTTGTTCTTAACCAAGTACAAGTAATGTCTCTCCATTTTCTGATATCCCTTCAATTCCTTTTTTTTTTCAGAGTGCTGTGATTTTCAGAATTGAGGACCTTTACTTCATTAGAGTTCCTAGCTCAGTGAGTCTCTTGTTTGTTTTTTAAGTGTTGTCTTTGTATCCATCTGCTCTACTGAATTTGGGTAAGTTTAGCAGACATGTAGTGCAGTTATTGAGGACCTCTATATAGTCTGTCATGCTATCTGCAAATAATGACAATTGAACTTCTTTGTTTTCTCTCTTTATTGCTTTTATTTGTTTCTCTGGTCTAATTGCTTGTGATAATATTTTCATAAGCATATTGAACAAGAATGATGATAGTGGATATCCTTGTCTTGTTCATGATATTAGTATAAAGTATTTCAGTTTTTGGACTTTTAGTATAATGTTGATGGTTGGTTCATCATAGATAGACTTTATTGGTTGAAATAAAGATACCAAAATCAATTTTCTGTAAGGTTTTTAATCATAAATGTTTGTTGAATTTTGTTGAATGTTTTTTTTTTGGGGGGTGTCTATTGAGATGAACCTATGGACTTTGTCCTTGGCTCTGTTAATGTAGTCTATTACATTTATAGATTTGTTCATTAGAGAGGTTGACTTAAGTTTCTCTTCTTTGATTTGAACATTTTCTGTGCTAGGGATCAAGGTGATGTTTGATTCCAGGAATTATTTTGGTAGAATTACATCCCTTACAATTTCACTGAAAACTTAAGCATTAGTAGCAATAGTTCTTCTCTAATTTTGCAGAAGTTAGCAGTGAGTGAATCAGGACCTGGTCTTTACTCCATTGCAAGGTTTTTAATTATGTTTTCAATTTTGTTGCTCCTGAGTTGTTTAGAAGTTTTATATATTCTTCATTTAACTTTGGCAATTCATGTATCTCTAGAAATCTGTCCATATCTTCTCTGTTTTCCATTTCATTGGAGTATAAGTTCTCAACATAGTTATTCATGATCCTTTGGTTTTCTGCTGGGTCTTTTTGATTTTAGACTTTTCATTTCTAATTGTATGGATTCAGGCCTAATCTTTTAAACTTTTATATAAAGTTTGTTAAGACTTTCTTAATTTTGCTTATTCTTTCAAAGAACCAACTCTTTGAGTCATTGATTTTGTATACCATTCTCTTAGTCTCCATTCCAATGACTTCTGTTCTGATCCTTGTAATTTCCTCCATGCACTACCTTTGGTTTTTGTCTTGTTCTTCTTTGTTTCAGAATCTTGAGTTTGAGAATTTGGTTGTTTATTTAACCTCACTCTTTTTCCTAATGTGGCTACTCACTGCTATGAATTTCCTTCATAACACTGGTTTCATGATGTCCAATAAATTATGCTATGGTGTACTGTGATTGTCATTAAATTTTGAAACTAACTCTTTTAATTTTCTCTGTGACCCACTTTTTACTCATTATGGAGTTATTCAATTTCCATGAGTATGAAGTACTTGGGGTTTATTTTGCTACTGATTTTCAATTTCATTTCACTATGATTTGATAGCTTACAGGGGATAAGTTCAGTTCCTCTTCATTTATTTAAACAGGATCTATGAGCTACTATGTGGTGTATTTTGTAGAATGACCGATGTGCAGCTGAGAATGTGTTTTCTAATTTTATGGGTTAGAACACACTCTAAACATCTCTCAAGTCTATTTGTTCAAGGTTTTGGTTGAGTTATAGAATATCTTTGTCTAGTTGATTTGTCTATGTGACAGTAGACTATTGGGGTTCCCACTCCTTTTGTCTCTGCGCTTATATGATTTTTTATTTGCATTAATATTCATTTTATATAGTTGGGTGTGGAAGTCTTTGGTGCATATATCTTTATGATTGTAATCTATTCCTCTTGGATTGTTCCCTTTACAAGGATGTAGTGTCTTTTTTATCTCTTTATTTTGTCTCTGCTTGAAACCCACTTTGTCTGCAAATAGGATATATATCCGTGCTATTTTCGGTGGTGGTTGCCTGTCACATGGAGTACAGTTTTCCACGCTTTGGCTCTCAGTGTATGACTTTATTTTGAATTAAGTGTGTTTATTTTATATAGTATATTGTTGGATCTTGACTCAATCCATTCTGTAGTCTGTTTTATTTTTAATTGGTGAATTGAGACCATTAACATTGATGATTATGATTGGTATGTACTGAGTTATCCATGTCATGATCTTTTTTTTTTATTCAATTTTTCACACACAAACTGCATTTAATTTTTTGCCTGGCCTGACAGATTAATTCTGTGGGACTGCATGGAGTTGTGGAATGCTGTTTTTTTATTCAAGGCATTCCTTGGATTCTCTTTGTTATGAAATTATA
Source organism: Fukomys damarensis (assembly GCF_012274545.1). Lineage (NCBI taxonomy): Eukaryota > Metazoa > Chordata > Mammalia > Rodentia > Bathyergidae > Fukomys > Fukomys damarensis. Next base: position 23,771 of record NW_022901031.1, on the reverse strand, counting down.
TTATTTTTCTATTGATTTTGAAAGATAGATTTACAGGATGTATCTATTTGCATTGCAGCTTATTTTCTTTTAGGGTTTGAAGTATGTCATTCCAAGCTCTTCTTGACTCGAGGCTTTTTGTTGAGAATTGTGCTGTGGCTCTAATGGGCTATGCTTTGTATGGGATTTGTTTGTTTTCTCTGTTCTTAGCATTTTTTCTTGCTTGTATTGCTGGAATATTGACTATTCTATACCTAGGTGTAGATATTTTTGTCACAGCTAGAAGGAGATCTATGAGACTCATTTATCTTCATGTTAAATTCCTTTTTCTTGTTTTTGAATAATTCTGCAATTATTTCTTTAAAAGAATTTTTATGTGTTTTGTGCTATTTCTTACTCCATTGCCTCTCATCAATCTTAAATTATTCTTTTTTGCAACTTCCAGTAACTGTTGGATCAATTTCTCATGATTCCTGACTACATTTAATAAATTTTTCTTCTCACGTTGCCTGACCACCATCCTTTCTTCTATCTATGAAATTCTGCTCCGACATTCATGTGTTCTACTGTGGAAACATTTAATGGAATTATTAATTTCTTGGATATCTGCTTTGATGAGTTTTATGTCTTCCAATTCTTTCCTATGTTGGGTACTCAAGGATTCTACCATTTTCCTCAATTCTTATTTTTTTAACTGTATCCTCTCTAGAGTTTTAAACCATTTCTTTCTTTTTGGTCACCATCTCTCCTGTTATTAAAAAAATTAGTTCTGATTTAAGTTTTTCCAGAGACTCTTTCATTACCTTCCTTCTGTACATTGTGGTTAGCTTATATGGTTGACACTTGTTCCATCTCTGCCCTCTGGATTTGATTTAAGTCATCTGGAAGTTTTAGTTTGCATCTTGTTTAGGTGTCTTCTCATTTATATTTGTCATTGCTGTTTTGTTTTTTATGTATTTTTATTCTTGGCTTGGTACTTCTATATTTATTTTTATTGTGAGCATCTTTATTCCAGCATTTAGCACCCATATGGAATATCTCTGTCTGAAAAGTTGCTTCCAGTTATAGCTGATTTTAGGATTTTGAGTCTGTAATGACCCTTAACCAGTCTCAGTTTCAGTATATCAAGAAGAACAACTGACTTGGGTAATCACATCACCTCAGCCAAAGTATATCATTCACCATTGACAATAGCCTCAAAGACAGCTTAGAAAATGAAAACTGTTGGTAACTATTTATGTTTTATCCTCTACTGCATGAACTTGACTTGAAATTATATATCAAATTCTAGGGCCAATCAGAATTATATAGGAAATAAGCCCTTTGGCATAGTGAATGTACCTTCCAGGAAGAAGATTTAGAATGAGTTGGGGGATAGAGAAATAGGAGATGGAAAGTTGAGAATTAGAGTTACAGGACACAGGAAGACCACAGAAACTTTGATAAACTGTGGAAGATAGGAGGAAGAGAGAATTAAGGAATAAAAGTAAGAAGAAAACAAACTAATAGTAACAGGAGTACTAGAAAGCATATTCACGCTGTTATAGAAATAAGAGCAATAAAGAAAAAATGAAAAGGAAAAACAGGCACACAATGGAGAGAACTTAAGTAGAGGAATAGAGGAAAACAAAAGAAAAGAGAGGACAAGGAAGAAAAGTAAAAGAAAAATAGTTTTCTTCAAGACATGTCTCTGCTGTCACTGGTAGACAATGTGGGAGATGCAGGTCTGAGTCAGTTATTCTTGGCCAGCCAGCTGTAGTCTACTGAGATTCAGACTAGTTTCTGTCTCTGAGGTCAGAATTGAGCTCTCTGACCTCCTGTGGAGTGGAACTCCGGAGGGTTCTGCTGAGGTTCAAGCTGCCCCTCCCCCACAACCAGTCCGGATTCGGTTAAGAGGGGCTGATCTCACCCATTCACCGACCACTGTAGTCTGCTGGATCTTTATTACAGAGGCTATCTGCTCTCCCAGTGGGCTTCAATTCTATGCCACAAGCATTTGAGAGGCCCTCTCTCTGCCACTCATCACTCTGTCATCTTCCTGAGCTCAGAACTTTGGTCTTCTTGCTCTCTACCTGTTCTGGCCCCCACTCTTGCTCACCGGCAGGCAGCCCCAGCTATTGAAGAATGGGGTGCAGCCTTGAGCCCTGACTACTGAAGGATCTTTATTTACATTTTTTTTCTACCAGGGTCAAGACCAGAATACCTGGAAGTGTTCATTATAGAAAGGGCAGGATGTGTGGAAGAAAAACCTAGCAAGATGAAAGAAAAATGGAGCATCTTCATTTGGAAAATTAAAAACCCAATAAGAGATCCGTGTACTCACTGACTTAGTACTATGTTGGCTGTTGGTTTTGCCTATTATTCTTCTCCCTAAACTGTTAAAATCTCTATATTGAGAATATTATACTGCATTGTAATTTTGCTATTTGCTTTCTTAATTAACATTTTTGTTGGTGGTTGGATGTTTTCATCAATACTCACATGATGTACATGATGTCTATGATCATCTAAGGGAGGAGGTAATTAATATATCTTGAATGTTTTATTCCCTCTCACCTCTGCACTGTTCTCTTTTCCTCTGTCTCTAGATCTTCTTCCACATTACTTTTTATTATTATTACTATTTTTATTATTTCGTGTTTAGTTTGTATTTGTGACATATGATGAGGATAAACATATAAAACATGAAAATATGCTTGAGTGACAATTACTTTGAGAAAGGAAGAGAAGTGTAGTGTAATACCAGTGGATCAATTCAGTACAGATAAAAAAGACAGAAAGTTGATACAGCAGAACATTTGTTAACATCGAACTTTTTTTTTTTTTTGTACCAGGGATCAGACTCAAGTCCTTTTGCTTGTGAAGCACGCAGCAGAAGCACTGAGCTAAATCCCTGGCCCAACATTTGTCAATTTTGAAATTGCCTGAATAATGGCATTTTATAATTATGTAAAATTATTATTACAATATTTATTCTGATGTTACAATTTTAAATATTCTGTGATTTTATGAAATACAACAGATCATTTCAGTATGTACCTGCTTGGTATGTCTTCGGTCTACACTTCTTTTCCCAGGGGGCTCCTTACCATAAAGAGAGATGACATCAAAGCTCTTCAGCTTGACTGTGACTGCACAGGTTACAGAAAGATATGGTGAAATTGACCAAAAATTTTTATGTTTCCCCTCCATCACAATGAAGGTGCAATAAGATACTTGAGAATATAATCATACTCTTTCTTGTATGAGGAGATTTTATACTGATAATTTATATTTGCTGCTGACAAATAAATAAAGGAGAAGTCCTGAAGAATGAGACCTGCATTGAGTAATTTTACAAAGATGAGACATAATATATAGCAGTGATGACAGACAAGAACCATAGGGATAACTTGATAGTGTTCATCTTCTACATATTTTGTGCTCATGTCCTTTACTCAGACAAAATTGTATTAAATTCCTGCCATGTTTCTAAAAAGTACCCCAAGGGCTTTGGGTTACTTAAATGGCAAAAGTGTGAAGAGAAGCTTGTCAACTCCCCTGATTTTTGGTTATACAGAAGGTGAGTTCTCAGCAAGGGCTCTGGGGAGCCAGGCACCATGCCCTTGGCCAAAGAGATAAACTCTGAGGGGATCCTCAGGTGTGGCTTCCCAGCTGGAGAGGACTAAAGAGGGAGGTGGTCACATACAGCATATTTGTACTTCCTGTATCCCTGGAGACTCAATATCCAAAGCTCCTCATTAACCAAAAACTGTTTTCTCATCAAGATCAGAGCACATTAAAAATGTTTAAATATTAACTCTCTAGAAAGATAAAATTCAAGATGTTCAAATCCCTTAACTGTAAAACCAATTTATTCACCCAATTCTTCCCAACCATTTGTGCTTATATACATTGCATGCACCACACAAAAAGGTTCAGGTACCACTCTTCTCCATCACAGTTCTAGCCTTATTATACAGATAAAAATAATGTTGTTGAAGCCTGATTCTAGTATTTTATGTGAAGGATTAGATTTTACATGTAGGCATACAAAATATCACAAAATGTTTCCTGAGCCTTAATATTCGTTCTGAACATTTAGTTCAGCAGATTACACATGAGATCTTACTTAATTCTGTAATAAAGAAATATATATGGGCTAATATTTTGTAATTTCACAGCTACCTTCTCCAAATTCACAAAATTTGTCCCAGATAATATTTTACTTCACATGAGGGGATAAATTTGTGACTCTTGATTTTTTATAGAATAATGAGAAATTACAATGTCATTGCCAATAGTAATGTGTTAGCTTACAATGATCTCAGTTGATGTAATGAAATATCAGCTACAGTTAATAGTTGAAGAACTTATTACATATTATTGCTTAAATCAAATCTTTATTTTATTTTATTTTATTTTTGGTACCTGGGATCGAACTCCGGTCCTTGTGCTTGTGAGACATGTGGTGGAACCACTGAGCGAAATCCCCGGCCCTAATGAATTCAACCTAATGAAATGTCAAGATATTTAGCCTCATGCTGACTCTTTCAGAATACATTTCTTAAATAGAATGATGCTATAGTCTATCTTTTAATATCAATATAAGACAAGACGGCATTTTTAGATCATCCTGTAGAACCTCATCCCAATTTATTTCAAACACATGCCATAACACAAAAATTATAACATGACAGCTCATTGCATAAAAGTTTGTACATAAAACTATTTGTTCATCATCACAGATCTAGAAAAAAAAAGGTCAGGCAACAAACACAAAATAAAAGAAACTTCGTTCTTATGTAATCTCATAATTTTGGACTGTGGCAGTGGCAGAGCCAGGAATTTTCTTTCATGAAGTATTCAGTCACTTTGAATTCCTTTCGTCCTGTAGGTCCAAAGCCAATGAAACAACACAGAAAAGAGAGTATTCTGCCAATGAGTTTTCTCAGTGCTTCCTTCATTTCTCTGTTCCTCAGGCTGTAGATAAAGGGGTTCAGCATTTGAGGAACTACAGAATACATCACTGAAGCCACTGCAGTCTTCCTGATTGAATCACTAATTGCAGCACTGAAGTACACCGCACATCCTGTCCCATAGAACAAGGACACAACAGACAGGTGAGACCCACAGGTAGAAAAGGCTTTATATTTTACTCCCTGTGATGGCATTCCTAAAACAGAGGACATGATGTGGATATAAGAGAAAATGATTCCACCAAGACAAATAGCACCAACTATGCAGAATGAAACATAGATAAGGATGTTATCAATGACAGTATCAGAACAGGCAATCTTGATGACCTGAGCAAGTTCGCAGAAGAAGTGAGGAATTTCCTGTTCTGTGCAAAAGGACAGCCGCAGTGCCATCAGACTGTGGATCTGGGCATCCCCAGTGCTAACCAACAAAGAGATAAAAACTAGCAGGACACAGAGGCGGGGACTCATAATGACTGTGTATCTCAGTGGATGACAAATGGCCACATAGCGGTCATAGGCCATCACTGCAAGGAGAAAATTTTCCAAGTATGCAAAAATTAAGAAAAAACTAACCTGTGTGAAGCAGCCTTTGTAAGAGATACTCTTAGTCTGTGTTTGGATGTTAACCAGCATCTTTGGAATGGTGGTAGTGCTTATGCAGATGTCAGTGAAGGACAGGCTGGACAGTAAAAAGTACATGGGGGTGTGGAGTTGGGAGTCAGAACTGACAGCCAGGATGATGAGCAGGTTTCCCAGGATGGTGACCAGGTAAATGGACAGGAAAACACTGAAGATGAGGGGCTGAAGCTCTGGATCATCTGTCAGTCCCAAAAGTAGGAATTCGGAGAAAGCGGTTTGATTTTGGGGTTGCATATTCTCCATGGATCTAATGGAAGTGATAAGATGAAAATTATGTGAAAAAATGAATTACATACAAGGAGAAAATGATTTTTCTGGAAATATAGTAGTCATAATTTTTTTGTGCAAGTCACTTCTGAAAAGCCTGGAGATGAAAATCAGTAAACTATGTTTTATGATTCATAATATATTAAATACCTCTAAATTTTGACAATCATTGCTTTAAGAAATATTTTTAAATTATATCAGCCTCATACTCAACTCGCTGACATTCTCTCTGCTCATGTCTTATCTCAAATCTACTCCAACTTCTGTTGTATTGATTTAACACCAACTTTTCTTTACATTTTAGTGACAAAAATTGACAGTTACAGAAAACAAGACAGACTGCTTCAGACATATTCCATGCCCTCATTAATAAAGTAAAGTGAGGAGAGAAAAATAATATGACATACAGAAAAAAATGAGACATATAGGGTTCGAATGAGCTATGAGCAAAAAATTCTACAACTAGGTTTATAATAGCCAAAATCCCAGAAACCCAATGGAACAACATAGTACTACATGTACTTAGAGAAAAGAAACAAATTGCATACAAAGGAAAGCCCTTCAAGATCACAGAAGACATTTCAACACAGACCTTATAGTAAAGGAGAGCCTGTAGTGACTTATTTGAAGCCCTAGAAGAAAACAACCTCCAACCTAGATTGAAGTAGCTTTCAAAATTGGTGGGGAAATAAGATACAATAAGTGACAACGAACACCTGAGAAACTTCATGAATACGAAACCATTCCAAACAATTCTAAACAAAACTCTAGAGAAAAGCAATAAGGGTCACAACTCCATAAGGTCAGCAAAGTGCAGCAATCAGACAAGGAAAATAAATCATGGAAAAAGGGAGAAAATAAAGTTTCAACAATTGGAAAATATCATGAAAATGATAAATAAATGCATATCAGTTATAACCATCTATGCTAAAGGCCTCAATTTACCAATCAAAAATAGACTGGTAAAATGGATTAAGAAGCAAAATCCAACAATATGCTCTATACATGAAACACATTTAATTCAAAAATAAATTCATAAACCAGGCATGGTGGCTCAAGCCTGTAATCCCAACAGGATTACAGCAGGAGAATCACTGTGAGTTAGAGACCAGCCTGGGCACATAGTGAGTTCCAAGTCAGTCTCAACTACATTTAAAACCCTGTCTCAAAAAACCAAAATAAATAAATAAACAAACAAATAAATAAATAGATAAATTCATAGACTGAAAGTAAAAGGATGCAAAACGGTTCTCCATGTGACAGGAACCCAGAAAAAAAAAAGAGGTAGCTATCTTATTTGCAGTTAAAGTAGATTTCAAACCAAACCTAGTTAAGAGAAAAAAGTGCATCATATCCTTGTAATGGGAATAATTTAAGATGGAAAAATGACAATCACAAATATATATGCAACAAATACTAGTGCACCCAACTATATGAAACAAATATTAATGAACAGGCTAAACCAAATAAGCACTGATACGATAGTAGTGGGGGACCTTGATACCTGTTGTCACAAATAGCCAGATCATCTAGACAGAAAATCAAAAACAAAACACTAGAAAGGAACCAAACTTTTGAACAAAAGGTCTTGATAGATGTCTACCAATATTCCAATATTCCAAAATCAGAATACTCATTCTTTTCAGCTTCACATGAGTCATTTTCCAAAATAGACCACATACTACATCACAGATCATGTTTAAGTAAATGCAAAGGAATTGAAGTTATCCTGGATATTGTTAGACCATACTGCAAATAATTTGGAGAGCAATAGCATAAAAAACTGTAAGAACTTCACAAATACATGGAAATTGAATAATACTCTTCCTAAAACCAATGGTTTAAAGAGGAAATTACTGAAGAAATTAGTTTCTACAATGATATAATAATGAAAATACAACATAGAGGAATCTATGTGTCACAGTGAAAGAAGTTCTGTGAGGGAAATTCATAGTAGTGAATTCCCACATTAGGAAAATAGAGCAAACTCAAATAAACAACCCAAAGCTGAACATCATCCTTCTAGAAAATGGAGAACACAAGCTCATTTAACTTATTTCTAAGGTAATGGTCTCCAATGTTGGTATGGAAAATACCTGTGGACCTTGTCAAACTGTGAGAGAAACAGGTTATCTCTTGTCTCCACATTTCTGAAGGGAGACATTATGGACACAAACCACACTGTCCATGTTTGGAAAAAACTGAGAGATGTGATGGTCTGACCACTGATTTTCACACCTTGAGAAAGCTCTGCTAATGCCTTGCAGTAGGGCATAATTAACATTTGGCAATGATCCAAAGTGTCTCATGATATGCTTTAGCGACTTTAAAGGGTTTCTTCTTATTATAAGCATGATTATCTCCATAATTTTTTAGGTATGGCTACTTCTACCCATTAACATGATTACTATAGGTGGAAGGCATGTATCGGAGCAGAGCATAGGGATTGAAAAGCTATAGGTGAGACTTCTTTTCAGAAATATCAAAGTCCCTTTTTCCCAGAGACTAGGACAAACTTTCTATATAGTCCTGGCTGAATAAACCAAAATGCATATAAGAGTGAAACTAATATTTATATGCCGAATTCAATGATTTCAAAATTTATTGGGTGAAATATAAGAAACCCAATATTTCATACTGTAACTGCATTTTGAGAAGGTTATTTGACAAGATAACTCACTTAAAAAGTAGTCCATAGGTTGAGGCCTAAGATTTTATTCAGAGGTCCTTACAAAGAAATTAGAAAACAGACAATGAGAAGAAGATCATGAGGTGATGCTGACATGAAACCAACTAAAAATAGAGACCTCTGGAGGAAACCAGACCTTAATCCATCAACCTCTAAACTCCAAAACTGTGAGAAATTGAATTTTATTTATTAATTAGCCCATTATGTGTGCATTGTTTTTACACCTCCAGAAAGCCTAGACACTGAGATAAATTCTCCCCATAAACACCAAAAGAATGAGTAAATGGCATATTTTATGAGAGTTATCTTTCTGAAAGAGCCACAGATTTAGATTTCTGTCCCGAGACAAAATCATCTCCTGGGTTTGAAGAGACAGCAGGTGTCCTGCAGAACAAGAGCTGGATGAATCTCCATAAAAATGTAAATGAAATCAGGCTCATGGGGACCTGTTTCTCACCGTCTTGTACATATACAGTCCCCACAGCTGCCCCTGGGAGAAACAGTCATGATTAAATCATGAAAAAGGAACTTCGGGTTGCATGGCTGCTTCACTGCGAATGATGTTCAGAATCTCACCTGGATGTGGAAGACAGACGATCTGGTCTCAGAAAGGACAGAATCTTCTACTGAGCTAATGGGTTCTTTATGAAGAAGGAACATATCTGGATGGACCAGCAGCTGTTACTGGTTTGAGTGAGGTTTTCCCTGGCTGACTTCTATGGTCTCTATATCCCTGAGGGGGACACAATATCCAGTGCTCCTCATTAGAACAGAAATGTAATGTTACTGCTATTTCTGACCCAGGGGTGCATGTCCTTAAAGACAATCTAGGCACAGAGGAATACAGGATTGTTGCTCCTGACCTCTGAGTCAGGTGTAATGCATTTATTTATTTTGATTGCTTCTGTTCACCTCTGCTTCATATATCTTGAACACATAACAGATTGAACTTTTCTAATAAATACATATCCTTGTCATACCTCACTTAAATAAAAACATACCTCAATTATCATGGGGTCTTTTAATTTCCTCTGTGGGGAAATATGTGTTCATCTTGTATTTATCCTAATGTTCATATTTTTATTTGTAAATGATAATTATGTATTTGGAATAGCAACTCTTTGCATTTGTATTGTGCAAATAAATTTTCTGTCTCCCTCTTTTTTGGTGATATTGGCATTAAATTGAGGGCATTTTAACTGAATTACAAGACCAGCCCTACATTTCTCTCTCTCTCTCTCTCTTTTAAAATTTTTTAGAAGTGGGTTACTCAGTTACTAAATTACCCATGCTTTTCTACAAAGCATAAGTCTCCTGAATCAGCCTCTCAGAATGTTGAGTTTACAGGACTGTACTATAAAGCCTGAATTAACAATTTATTATTTAAGACTGCCACTTTTTCATGCATTTTATGATATTTAATATGTGAGCACAGATTTTTAATTTTACTATGGTTTTCTTTTTCAGTGTTTTCTCTTAAGGTCCACATTCAATAGGTCTTGATCTATAAGGGAATTTGTAGTCTCATGATTTAGTGTGATATATCTATACCTATTTCTAGATATACTTTATTTGAGTTTAAATGTGCTGTCCACCTTCCTGATATTGTAAATAAATATGGGCATGATTGCAAAGAAACTTTGGGGGACAAATTCATGTCCTGTGCAGAAGGAGGGGGAGACTGCTTGTCAATGGCCTTCTTGATGGATGTGTAGAGAAAGAGGACAGAGGATGTAATCGTGGCAGGTGATGATGAGGGATCAGCCAATACCATATTGGAAACAGTAAGTTTTGAGAATTAATACTTCATTTTTTCAAGTAGTTGTTCCAGTAATCTCACATACCAAGCATTTCACACACAATGAATGAGTTCCCCGGTTAGACATTTGTATTAATTAGTTATTGATCTTCCTCAAGTATGCTAGCTCTTTAAGTAGGCATCATAATTTGCTCACTGACCTTGAAATCTTTCTTAATTTCCCCCATACAGCTGAAGAAGATTGTGCACAGCTGTATCTGAAGTGTATTTATTTTTCCTTCTAACATTTGTCTTAGGGCACACTGAAAATAGTGTTATTTTTCTCAACTTTCATATCCTCACATGTATTCTTCCTTTCTTTTCTCTGCTGGGAAAAATGTGAAAATACCACTTTAACAGACATAGATTTAATCTTCATCCACTTTTGAAAAAGCTTCATCATAACAAACCTCATAAGTGTACAGAGTCTCCTCTCATCTTAATTGTGGTTCCCATTTTGATCCTACAACTAAGCGATGAAGTCCTTTTGAACCTTTAGATTTTCAAATCTGCTCCTTCTCAGTGGTCACATAAAAGGGTGTTATGAGGTCAACAGCACAGTCAGACATCCTTATATACAATGGATATAAATTTCTGTTGAAATGCTTTAAAGTTTCTATAGACAGCTTTTTCTCCTTAGATTGCAGGCCCGTTCTCTTTACCTCATAGGCAAAACTCCACAAAGTTTAACTCAGTCCTCAATCACTCAATTCATCTTTTCCCACATTTTCTCAAAGCCAATCCAACTAGAAATATTACAGAAGAACATATAAATGATAGCATGCAATAACATATAATGAAGAGCTCTGAGCTCAGTTTTCATCTGTCAGATGCAGAGGTACCCCTGTCTGGCTCCAGTTACAGCTCAGCTCTTAAATTGAGTCTGATGGTTTCTGAGGGTTCATGATGTGGAGAATGTATCCAATAATCCATGGGGATCTTGGTTACTTTATTACTTATAGCATCTTCTGAAACACGATTGATTGTAATCCACATCCCTGGGTCTATGCTAGCAAAGGGAAACCTTTTAGAGCTTTCAGTGATAGCATCAGCCTGCTGTAGTCTGCTTCATATGGTTCACCACCCTGGTCTATGATATGTCCACATCTTGAGTCCTTCCACTCATATCTCTCAAGCCAAAATACTGTATCTCTGCCCTTGGAAACTGCTGTATCTCCTCATAGATCACTGAGCCCTCCTTGTATAGAAAGAAGTACTGTTTTGCTTAGAGAGGAAAACACAGGCTCACTGGGATTCTATTCACTCAGCTGTTTTGATAGAATTATTTCTTTGCATCCAGGAAAAATTGATCTTATTGTTGATATTACCTTTGTGTGCACTACATGGAATACTTAAATTTGTTTTACAAGGCTAGTGATTGTTTGTACCCTTCATCTATTATTTCACTGTTTTTGTTTTTGTTTTTGTTTTGTATCAGGGATCAAACTTAGAACCTTGCACTTGAGAGGTGTGATATGCCATTTAGCTAAACCTCCGGCCCTTATTATTTTTATTTTTAAAAATGAATTAGATCAGGATGGTGAAGAAAGAAAATACAAGGCCATGCTGTCATGAATTTCAAGTAATATATCTCGTGCAACAGAAAGGGTGAACATAGCAAACCTATTTTTTTAGATCTGTGTTTAATTGAATTTATTGTGCATTTTAGGTATACAGTATAATTACTTTCATTATTGGGATCTGGTGCCTTTACACAACAGATGTTGGTTCTCAACTTTTCCCCTGTCTCTGCCCTCCCTTCATCCCCTATCTACTCTCCATATACAAAAACTTTATTTCAATTTTTTCATATTTTTTCTTTTCCCTTATTATCTTTCCCCTACCCTTCCCCATTTCCCTACATCTTTAGTCATTTTCATCCCATTTAACATTGTAAATTATCTGAATAGGATCTTATGTACTATTATAGTTTTTCACACCAGAGAAACTATTCAGTATTTACATGTGTGACTTATTTATTTCACTTAGGAATATGTCCTCAATATGTATCAATTTTCCTATGAATGAATCTAATTTCAAATATTTTATGACTGAGTAGTATTCCATTTTATAGAAAAACCACATCTTCTTTATCCAGTTTCCAACTGCTGGGCAAATGGGCTGTTTCTAAGTTTTAGCTATTACAAACTGTGCCGCTATAATCATAGGTGTGCATATACCACTGTGATATGATTCTTTTAGTTCTTTTGGAAAGATACCACCAGAGTGATGGCTGAGTCAAGTGGGCCTTCTAGTTCCAGCTCTTTGAGGCATCTCCATATTGATTTCAATAGTGCTTGCAGCAGTCTGCACTCCCACCAACAATGAAGAAGGGTTTTGTAATTAAACTGAAATATGAACTACAAACAAAGAAACAAATCAATTCCCTGTCTTCTTATATGGAGTAGAGTATTCTGAGAAAATTTAAAAAGATTTTTTATGCAGTTCTAAGAGGGACTTCTTTATATATTCTTTGTTACTGGCAGTAATAACAAAAAGTAGGTTAAAATCTGTTGTACAAATTCAAGAATAAAAACTAAGATTTATCATCCATGATGTATAAAAGAAAAAAAAAGTTTATTGTAATATTCTAATATTTAGCAAATGTTGTAATTATTTATACCCACAAACTTTCACATCACAAATAGGAATGTAGCTTTTGGATATCTTAAAATAGATAGCAACCCTTAATTTTTAACTAAAAAGCAACACTAAAATTTCCTAGAGAAGTGATGTGCATTTTGCATGGAAAGTCTCTGAAACAGAGTTAAGCAGAAATAATGGGGAGAATTTACTGGGCACACCTGGCCCCTAGAGTCAGAAAATCACCCATTCTTACCTCAGAGAATCTTAGTCCTTAAGGATATGTCATCCTAGGATCGGAAGAGTAATATTTCCAGACTAATGAGGCCCTTTGGATACTGTATGCTGGAAGGATAAAAAAGACCTTGTAAGTCAGCCAGCAAAAACACCTCAGAGCTTCCCTGCTCTTTTCCACAATCGTACATAGCCTCCTTCCTGGGATGATTCTACTTGACTAGTGCCCCACTGGCTTAATTTTTCTGTTTGTTTTTCTGATATCTTATAATCTATCTTTAATATTCAGGTAAGCTGTTCAACATCATTCATCTTGAAGGAAAATAGAATATGAAATCCCTTGTACTCCCTTCAGAAATGAGGGTAGTTGCTGAATGTAATTTGGAGAAAAAGAAGTTGATGGTATACACAAGTTAATGAGAAGAAAGCCCTCCACAACCCTGTTGTCAGATGCCTCTACCTTGACACATTTCATGTGCAAGATGTGACAAAAGTTACTATAAATTTCAAAATTTGATTCTACTAAAAGATGAATTGCTACCATTTTCCTCTACGAATATTGCCCTCTTCAAACCTATTTATCTCACCATTCTTGACACTTTGTGAGGCAGTTCTGAAGATCCTCCTTCATGAATGTCTTTATGAGGTGTGAAAAATTAATAAAGAGATTATTTATATCAGTATCATTCAAGAGGAAGACAATCTTATAGAAATATTGTCTTGTTTCTTCCTGTACCTTATTCACCAGATCTGACAGTAAAAACATTTTGCTTCCCCTCAAAGTCATAATGACTAGGAAAGTGCAATCACCACAGAACATGCATTCAGCCACGACAGGGTAAATAAACACATAGATGGACTCTCTCCAAACTTCTTTTTAAAAAGTGGCAAGAAAATAAGTGCATTTAAAACATGGGATAATATTTTGAGGTCAATTAATGGCTGTGTATCTTTCAGTATTTTTTTCAAAAAATTAACATCTGCTGTACTTTTCATCCCTCCTCTTCTGTTTTCACCAATGCTCACCCAGCTGTCATTCTGATGGTCTCGTTCTCTGCCCAAGAACAAGTCCCAACTACTTCAGAGCAGAAAGCTGCTCCTTCTCAAGGTCAATGACTTTGAAATGAATTAGCCATTTTCATTTGTTTATTTACCTACTTTTTGGTGGCACCAAGTAGGGGGTTTTATGAGTGGATTCATTATTAGTGAATCAGAAACTGATGCTACAGTAACAATGGTTTAACAATAGATCATTAAATTATCACTGCAGAGGCAAAACTCCAAACTGCCAGATGTCCATGGGATGTTTTTGCCTGGTGTAGTCCATTGATTTACAGCCATTGGAGTTTTTATAATATATTGTTTTGTCACCATGTCTAAAATAGACCATCAAATAATGGAAGCTAAAACCAAAACAGTTACTTCAGAATTTTTTTTCTCCTGGGACTGACAGATAATTTAGAACTGCAGCCCCTAATCTTCAATCTGTTCCTGTCCATGTACCTGGTCACTATCCTAGGAAACCTACTCATCATCCTGGCTGTCAACTTTGACTCTCACCTCCACACCCCCATGTACTTCTTCTTCTACAGCCTGTCCCTTAATGACATATGTTTAAGTGCTTCAATGGTTCCAAAGATGATGATGAGTATCCAAACACAGGATCACAGCATTACCCAAACAGGCTGCCTGGCTCAGATATGTTTAGTCTTGGTTTTTAGTGGTTTGGAGACTTGTCTCCTTGAAGCAATGGCCTATGACCGCTATGTGGCCATCTGCCATCCCTTTAGATATGCAGTTATCCTGAACATCTGCATGTGTGTTTCACTGACTCTCTTCTCCTTGTTCATTAGCATCATGGATGGACTGCTACACAGGCTGATGATGTTGAGGCTGTCATTCTTCACAGAACTGAGAATCCCCCACTTTTTCTGTGAATTTGCCCAAGTTATCAGGCTCACTTGTTCTGACACTTTGGTAGATAACATTGTCATATATATTGCAGTATGCATTTTCGGTGGTGTTCCTGCATTTGGGATCATTTTGCTTTATGTTCACATTGTATCATCTTTGTTGAGAATGCCCTCGCCTAAAGGAAAATATAAGGCTTTTTCTACCTATGGCTCTCATCTCTCAGTTGTTACCTTGTTATATGGGACAGATTTTGAAGTGTACATTAGTTTTTCAGTAACTGACTCAATGCAAAAAGTTGCAATGGCTTCAGTTATGTATTATGTGGTCCCTCAAATGGTGAACCCCTTCATCTATTGCCTGAGGAACAAGGACATGAAGGTCACTTTGTGGAAACATTGCTAGAGTAGCCTCTCTTTGGTGATATGTTATTTGCTCTTACTTATATAGAATAGGTTAAAATTAAAAGGTTCTGGATGAGTCAGAGTGTCCCTACCTAAAATTAGTAAGTAATGTAATGGCCCATTGCAATTTATTTTGGATTAAATCCTAATTTTGCCTTTGTCAAAGTCTCTGATATTTTAAACATAATCACAGTTCTAAGTATTAATTGTTTCTTGGACCTCATGTAGGAAAGCCTGGGCAATGATGCTGGTTGTGTGTGTGTGTGTGTGTGTGTGTGTGTGTGTGTGTGTGTAAACTCTTACTCTATCAATCAAAGCAACCAGTGGTTATAGGCCACAATTTTTCAATGAAGTCACTCTGCATCATTTGATTGGAGTCTTTAGAATTATATTCTACCCATAATCCTACTGTGAGCAAAACAAATTCACTTTTATGCCCTGTGAAGTTAAGAATGAGTCCTGATCCCAGAATACTATATCGTTGTAGTTTAAAATTCTATCAAGCATATTCAGTTTGATTATATATACAACTGGCATTATAGGATGATATTAGTCTTTTGAGATAGTTAATAAACTCAAAAAAAAAGATACTTATCTGTCATGACAAAGACCTAAGAAACAGGGAATGTGCTAGCAGAGAGTAGGGTGCTTTCAGTCCTGCCTGAAATGGCCTCGTGCTTGCACTTGCTTCCATCTGGGTTCTCAAATGATTGCAGCAAGTGTGTGTATTAGATGTCACAGTCTGATAAGGCACCACAGATACAAAAAAAGTGAGTCCTTACTTGGGTGTGTTGATGAGCAACTTTCCTTGGGTCAACCAGACTGCATCTCCATACTACCTTACCTGTTGACCCTCAACGCATGTTCTAATCCTATCCTACAGAGTTGTGATTATCTTATTTGATAAATTGGAGAATGGTAAGCATTTTCAAAGGGGGATTTTTAGATAAATGCTTTTACTCCATTACCTACGTGGGCCCTAAGTTCTTTCTTATCAGACAGACAGAAAGAGAAGATTGTAAAGAAGGAAGCATTGTAATCATGCACATAAGAATTGGCTCAACACTTCCAGTACTGGATCACCAGTATTTGCTTATCTTTTCCATGTAAAGTATCATTTTTATAGGACCATAGTGCATTTTTATCAAGCTTCTACATGCTCTGTGCAATTTATTAAATAAATCTGCTTCTGTTTAACCTTGTTAAAGTTCAAAATAAGTGGAAGAATTCCATATCTTTTTGTTACTTGTAATATTGTGTTCAGAATAAACTCTGAAAATGTGCTTAGAAGTTAATAATTTATTTTAAATATCCATATATTTATATTATGCATGACATTAAAATGAAGAACATTTCTGATAGTGGTGAAATTGTGTTAGTTGTTTTTCTGTTATTGCAAATAAATAAATTTTGTTTGAATATGCTCTACCACATTTCCTGAAGGAAAGGAAACATAATTTAATTACTGGGGTAAATCTGTTGGCTATAACAGTGCAACTTTTAAATTTGTTGCAGTTCCAAAGACATTTTATAATAGGGTTTACCAATTTACACTTTTGTTAGGTATTCCTAGTTTTCAATACCATCCCCAGACATTCTCCATTGCTCTAACAATGGGTTTAAGATAGCATTTCCTTAACTTAATTTTTTGTTATTATGAGATAGTGGAGTCTTTTTACATATTATGAGTCATTGATTTTCCTCTGTTGCCAATAGGAGGATAAATGTACCATCATATGTTCTTTCAAGTGAACTTCTTATCTATGCCTAAAAAATGAATTGAAGTCACCGTGGTAATGCATGTCTGTGATTCCAGCACTCTTGGAGGCTCAGGAAGGAGGTTCACAAATTCTAGCCTGACTTGGGAAAAATAGCAACATGGGTAGAAACTGTATCAAAATAAAAAATAAAAAAGAAGTGATAATTTAACTCAGTACACAATTTATTGGTTCAATCCATGATATTGCAAAAAAAGTTCACATTAGTTATGTATGTAATTGGAATATAAATCATTTGTATTTTGTATATATTGCTAAAATTGCTTAGGAACACTTCTCATTTTAATGTGCTTTATAATAATCAATTGAGGCCCCTACCTGGTTAGTTATAACATGGCTCGATTTTTCTATATTTCTTCACATAGTCTGCATTTAATATATTGAGATTGTAGGAGATACTGGGTTTGTAAAAGAGCTTTAGTCTTTCTTTTTGTAATTGATGCTGAAATTTATATTTGCCTTTGATATGAAAATCTAAATTCATTTTTAATTATTTGCAACTTTGTATGAAATTGGTCCATTCCCTCAGTGTAAAGCCCATTCAGTAGTTAAAATAAACCTTCATGTATGAAAGTGGTGACTTTCTGGGCTTCTCTGAGTTATGATTTTTGTTTCTATTCTTGCTATTCTGCCACGTGTCTTAATCACTGACGCACAGCAACTGGATAAAATTAAGATTTCTTTAATAAAAAATATCCACATCTTTCAAAATTTACAGTCACAAAATTATATTTTACAACAGCTTAACTGTTTTTCTGATAGCTTATAATTTTCCGAAAATATGATGGTATTTGCAAGTAGGAGTCACTGAGGAAATTATAGCAAGGAAAGAAAGAAATATCAGTCTCCTCTCTCTGTCTTGGGAAATAGTACAAAGTAGTTTGGCATGTGCACACCAAAAAGAGGGTCATCATTGGGTCTCAATCTCTGGAATCTATATCTAGAGCTTGACAACATCTAAAACTTTGAGAACTAAGTTTCTTCTTTTTTAGCCTACTCAGCCTACGATATTTTTATTAGCACCAGCTGTTGACTGAGATTTGCATTCATCCATGTTTAGAAGAGCAATAAAGAGGAGATGTAGGTATGGAAGGTAAGGAGTTGTACCTTCAGCAGTGATGGAAAGAGTTGTTGCTCTAGCAGTTATTTGCATATTTGGTGATTCACTCATTACAAAATAACTGAGTGAAAAAAAGTAAAAAACAGTGAGTCTGTGAATATTCCAGACTCTCCTGACAAAAATTTACTCTCCTGCCAACAATGGACAAGGATTCTTTTTCCACACATCTTTACCAAAATTTCTTATATACAATAAACCATACATAAATAATGCAACTACTTTGCCACAAATAATGATAAATTTCAGATATTTGAGGTAAATTGATCCATCTCAAGACCCAAGATATGGTACAAGTATAACATGCCTTCTGTTTTTCAGAATTTATGGATAAAGTTAGATATTGTTTTTGGGGGAATAATTATTCTGAAGATACTGAGTAAGTAACACACACACACACACACACACACACACACACACACACACACACAAATTTGCAATTGACAATAAGCTCAAGACCCAAGAGCCATGTCAATGAATTCTACAAATGTTTAAAGAAATTTTATCAATTTTTTTTACAGTGCTACGGATCAAACCCGTGGTCTCCACACTGATTTAAATTGAGCATTTTACATTTTGCGACAGGGTCTTTCTAACTTAATGAGGTCACCCAGGTTGGGCTCGAACTTGTGATACACTGCCTCAACTTCTTCCTTGAGTGCTGGGATTATAGAAATATGCTAGCTAAGAACTTGTATCAATTATTCTCAAAGACCTGCTAAAGTGTAATAGGAGTGAATATATCCAAACCCCATTTAAAATGCTATCTTTATACTCTTACCAAAGCAAGAAAAGACAGTTAACTTGAGAAAATTGCAGGGCTGTTTCTCTGAAGAACAAAATGTAAATCCCTTAATAAATGCAGCCAACCAATTCAAAAAAATGTGAAGACCATGCTTTGTCTGGCTGACAGAAGGACTGTTCAACATATGCCCTAATGCATATAAATCAATCAATTGACACAAAATGTTTTTCTTTGGACACTCTGCAAATCACAAGCTATCAGGAAAACCATAGCCCAAAGTATTATTTCTGAGATTTATTATGGTGATTCTGAGCTAGCATATTGCATGAGAATTAGCGGAGAACTTAAAAAAAACTACAGAATGATGAGCTACACACCTAGAGTGTTAGATTCAGGAATTTGGACATAGGTTGAAGTTTTCACTTCTAAAAAATTCCCAAATGCTGCTTCTGCTGAATTTGATGCAACCCTTGAAGTTCACCATTCTTAAACAGTGGCCATTGTGTTCTAAACAAAATTCAACAATCTAGAATACACCGTGACTTACTTTTCAGCACTTATTTTCTTTTAAGTTATAGACAAAATGAAAAAATGGAAACAAAGTGTTTGTAAATGGGGAGAAGAGGAGGGGGTGAAGGGAGGGCATGGACAAGGGGAAAAAATGAGAACCAACACCTGTCATGTAAAGGTACAAAATCCCAATAATGAATGTAATTGTACTGTATACCTTAAATGTACCAATAAACTCAATTAACAAAGAAGATTGATTTCAAATAGAGGATAGATTTACTTATCATCTGTCTGTGTAAATATAGCTTCATCTACCCATCTAATAAAGGTGATAATGAACTTGCCACAAACACTGCAATCATTTAAGGCAACTTCTATGTAAATTGTCTGATTCTCTTTTGCATATTATAAACAAGTTTCTAATATGTTCTCTATTGTTTACATAGACTACTTAACCAGTATCTAAAAATGATTTCCACTTAAATCTTTTTTTGGAGGGGTACCAGATGTTGAGCTTGGGCCATTTTGCTTGTGAGGCAGGTGCCATAACCACTGAGCTAAATCCCCAGCTCCTCTTGAACCTGTTTCTGCCAAATTTTACAAACTTTATAGAAGTAACCTGTCGTCCTGTATTCTTGTATATGTGTGGAATAATAGAATATATTCTATAAATGGCAAACACTCAAAAAAGAAAAGAAATAAGAAGAATATATAGTAATACCTCAGTTCATGAATGCTGCCTTTTGTCAACAATATGTCTCACAAACGTAAGTGTTTGGGAAAATTTGATTCTTTTTGCAAACTGCACATCATGTGACAACATGACCATAGCCATCTTCCCAGCAGGAGCACAGATGTGGTCCTTTCCCAAAATCATGAGAATGAATATTGTGAACTTTGTATATATATGTTTATATGTAACATGTCACACATTACATGTTATATATAGGTTTAAATTTAAAATGTTTTGGTTATCAATATGGTTACAGAAAATTATAAATTAATAGAAAAGCATTTATTCTGTTGTGTACCTGGTAAGTATTGAAGTAAAAGTATAAGTTTTTAGAAAGCTACTGTAGTTTAGCTGGAAGATAAACTACAATTGTTAAAACAAGTAATGTTTGTTCTGGGATAGATACCACAATCCTAAGTGTAAAAATGTGTCAGAAAATGTGAACAGTGAAATGGAATGCTTTATTAATTGCTGAAGTGGCATTAGAGTAAATGAACAGATTACCAGTAAAAAGTGCTAAATAACAAAAATTAACTTGATTTATTATCCACATGAAAGGCAAAATATTAAATTTCACACAAGAAACTTCAATTAAAGCAAGATCAAAAATTTTTTATGGATCAAAATAACGATTTCAATATTAAGACCACCTTAGTATAGACTGTGAAGAAAATAACAAACTCAACCATCTTAAAAATAAGGGCTGGGGATTTAGCCCAGCGGTTTGGTGGCCTGCCTTGCAAGTGCAAGGACCCGAGTTCAATCCCCAGTATAAAAAAAAAAGCACTTAATGGGATCTACTGAATAATGTAACACACATGCTAAAGGAAATGCATGCCTAAAGTACAGATTTACCATATATATAGCAGTCTTTAATATATACATAAATATAAGTAATATAAAATACATACAATAAAAACTGCTATTATATGTGGATAAGAAATATTAGGAATTTATTTAAAAAAGACAAGCTCAGTGGAATATCACAAATATGCATATTTCAAAAATGATTCATAATTAATTAAGTGATATTATACATTATAAGAATAATGAAAACAAATTACAGAGTATTTCATTTCTTTGTTAGAAGCTAAATCTTCTCCACATATTTCATGATATCTGGAATTCTGGTTTTTATTTTATGTGGGAAAATATACGCTATATTTGAGAGTGTGAGTAATGTAACTTCAATTATTAAACCAATGTTATAATATGCATATAGAGGCATGATTTCTAGAGTATCATTTATGTTGACTGAAGATAAATTTTTGTTCTTCATATTCAACTCAGAATTCTATTCTGTTTTCTATGCTCCTTGCTGACTGTCAAAAGTATAGGCAGGACCATGATTGCTTAAAATGGACAGATTCGTCATAATATAGTCAATAGTTTTTGTCACATGAGGAGGCTATCATTTGAATTTACATTTCTTAATTTATTTTTACTTTTTTAGTCCATGTTCACAGAACACAATGATTGCATTCACCATGGAGAGGTGGTGCACGGACATAGCACATTTTAATTATTTTTATGGCTCCCTATTTCCCCTTCACTCTCTTCACTTTTTAGTTGAGCTGCTAACTCAATTACAAAACTAGCAAAACTCAGACATTAGCAGATATCACCAGATGCTCCATAGTTTCAGTTCAATGTCTGACCATAATTTCACCATTGGAATCGATACTCCATGTTAGTGTTGATTTTAAAACCTTTCATACCTCAAAACTTCTATAGTCTCACATGTTATCCAAACTATTGTACAATATTTAAACTCCACCTACATGACTTTATAATTTACTACATATATAATTTAAAATTCATTGAAATATGGAACTGAATTTCTTCAAAATTTAACCTTAGTGTCTTTAGAAAATAGGTAGAATGTACTGATACTTCAATGGGCTTATAAAACAAAGTCAGTTGTTCCATTTATGACAAATAAAACAGGAAACTGAAGAAATACAGTCAAATGATGGTAGTCAGAAAAAAAAACAAATATTGCAAATATGACATGGTGACTGATTAAAGCCACAATATTCTAAAGTAAGTAAGTATTTCCTTTCTGTATGTAATGAGAACACAATATTCTAGATTATTCAATAAAGGCAGAGGCATAACTTCTTCATTTGAGAAATATGAATTAACTCTTGAGTTGAATGCTGCCTACATTCATTCTTGTGGACTAGAACCGAGGATAATTTAAGAAAAAATGTTCAAGGAAGTAAATACTCTAATTGATTAATTAGGATATGGGTTTATGGTGTACTCTAGTCACAGAGCAACATGAGCCAGCAGATAGTTCACTAGTGAATTCTTAGAGCAACTGTGAAACTTTGAGGTCAGAAATCAGTCCCAAATGCTTAGATACACAGCAAGAAAATATTGGAGGATGAGAATTGATGAAAATGGACACAGAGATCCTCTTTGGGTTATTTTTCTATAATCAGAGAAAAGACGGCACCTACAATATAGTTAAAGTATGGTGAGATGTCCAGAGTACTTTTTATTTTCAAAAATAACTTCATATATATTACATGTAACCAGAATGAGCTAATATTAGAGTAAGTGGATAATTTGGAAGAGATCTGAAGAAAATTATAGACCTCTATTCTTGAGTTAGTGAAATGCATTAGTGGGAGTGTTGGGTTTTATTGAAAGCACATACAACTAAACAATTTCTTTCAAGAAACTATGACAAGTAATTTAAATTGGAAGCAAAAGTAATTTAAAGTTATCACAAGTATATCTTCCAGAGTACATAACCACACACAGAAGTCCTTCCCTTAATGAGGTAGGTAGCCTATCATATAAAAATAAAATATACAAATATAACAAACAAATAATGAAGTGGGAGAAAGCATAAAATGCAGACACTCCTGCGAACATAGAGATGAAAAAAATTGTTGGCATTTAGAAGAAAGAGGCCTATAAACAAAAAAAAACAGGCTGAGATAATCAGAAATATTCTATCCCTTTAGTACAACCACTATGGAAATCAATATGGAGATACCTCAAACAAATAGGATTAGAGATTCCATTTGACCCAGCTATTCCTCTGCTGGGTATCTTTCCAAAAGAATTTAAGGAATCATATCACAGTGATATATACATACCCATATTTATAGCAGCACAGTTTGCAAAAGCTAATACTTGGAAATAGCCCAATTGCTCATCAGTTGGAGAGTGGATAAAGAGGATGTGGTTTTTCTATGAAATGAAATACTACTCAACCATAAAGAATGAGAAATCAGAGTCATTCATAGGAAAATTGATTCATATTGAGGTCGTACTCATTTTTTAATTGAGTTTATTGGTACATTTTAGGTGAGGTCATACTCCTAAGTGAAATATATGTCACACATGTGTAAATACCGAATAGTCTCTGTGGTATAAAAAACTAAAACTGTAAGTGAGATCCTAATT